>NC_059287.1:8317923-8331020 GCF_017591435.1 Portunus trituberculatus | reverse complement strand
TTAACCCTTAACTTCCGGGATTAAAATATTTTTTCCTGTCTAATGACGGGAAAAATGGTACACCTAAAATTGTCAGAACACAGTTTGAATACTGATAATTATTTTCTCTGTGTTATTCTGAATACAATGATGTACTTTCCAGCTCGATATGACGTCTGAGAGTTTAGTTATTGCCTTATCAAAGTTTCCTCCTCCGGCACGGTGTGACCAGTCAAGAGGAAACAGCCCGAGAGCGACGCTCGCTCTCTCTCTCTCTCTCTCTCTCTGTGTGTGTGTGAGAGAGAGAGAGAGAGAGAGAGAGAGAGAGAGAGAGAGAGAGAGAGAGAGTAGGGGGAGGAAGGAAGGACATATTATCACTGATTTCTGAGACACGTGTGTGTGTGTGTGTGTGTGTGTGTGTGTGTGTGTGTGTGTGTGTGTGTGTGTATGTGTGTGTGTGTGTGTATATCACTGATTTCTGAGACACGTGTGTGTGTGTGTGTGTGTGTGTGTGTGTGTGTGTGTGTGTGTGTGTGTGTGTGTGTGTGTGTGTGTGTGTGTGTGTGTCTCTCTCTCTCTCTCTCTCTCTCTCTCTGACAAGTGTTGATGTGTGTAGGCCCGCGTGTGACTCAGATGAGTTACCTCAAAGCTTTTCTCGAATGACTCATAAGAAGCGTGACGGCTATGAACGCCAGGAGTTCATTTCTTGTGATGTTTTTCCACTCTTTCTCGTGAGAGCTATGGGGCACATCATCATCATCTGCTGTTTCTTCATCATGAAAAGTGTTGCTCTCACTCACTATATGGTCCAAGAAAGCATCACTGAGAAACGCCATGAAATAGTCACAATTGTGTTGCACAGGAGGGAATTCAGCTGTTATGCCAGGAGACACAGATAAATCAGGCATAACTGGGAAAAATCATCATTGAATTCCCTCCATTGAAAGACAGGTCGGGGTCTCGCGCCACCTCTGCCACGCCCCCTTGATCGCCTCCCCAGAACGCGAGGAGCACGCGCATGCCTGCGTCTCCTAGAAACACTCTGTGTCCTTGACACATTATCTGGAGTCTGTTCTTCATCATTATTGCCTTCACTGTCACTTATACTGTGTAAGAGTCTCTGTCTCTCTGTCTGTTCTCCTGAGAAAGCAGGTGAATGATGCTCTACATCCGTGTCCTCACTACTAGTCTCTTCACTTTCCCCAGTTTCTTCTTCTATATATTCACTGTCACTTTCTTCTAGCTCAGAACCACTGCTAAGTAAAAGGGTTCTGCCTTGCTCCATGGTGATTTACAATCTGACCCGATCCTTCGCTGTTATCACTGACCTTTCTACCCAGCGTCACCGAGTTGCCAAGTGTCGCCCATAAACGGGAAAACAGTTCAGTTACCTCTAAAATTAGGAGCTCTTGTGGAAACACTTGTGTGGTAAAAGATGCCAGATACTTACTCACCATCCGCCTCAAGAGAGCGCGAGAGACTTAAAATTACGCCGGAAAAATCTTGATTACTGGGACGAATCCGTCACTGGACGTTCTGACGCAAACGCTTTATATACGACCGCCGGAAGTTAAGGGTTAAGTGGCCAGTGCCGCGCAGTGTGACGGAAGTGCGCGGTTCCTTGGATTGTGTACGTACTACCGGAGGTTTGTGAAGGGTTTTGCGCAAATTGCGGTGCCACTCCATCACTTGTCTCGTAAAGGGGCATGCTTTCACTGGAGCGAGGACTGTCAACGGGCCTTTGAAACTCTGAAAGAGGCTCGCTAACGCCCCTGTGTTACCGCATTCGGATCCAACGAAACCATACGTGTTGGATTGTGATGCGAGTGCTGAGGGAGTAGGAGCCGTCTTGTCCCAGGAGAAAGACGGACAAGAGTGGGTCGTCTCCTACTTCAGCAGGAAGTTCTCAGCCCCCGAAAGGAACTATTGCGTCACTCGTAAGGAGTTGTTGGCAGTGATCCTGGCCATTGATCACTTCCATCCTTACTTGTACGGGGCCAGATTCAAGATCAGGACAGACCATGCTGCTCTGAGGTGGCTGAAAACCCTCAGAAACCCGGAGGGGCAGCTGG
This sequence comes from Portunus trituberculatus, assembly GCF_017591435.1. Taxonomy (NCBI): domain Eukaryota; kingdom Metazoa; phylum Arthropoda; class Malacostraca; order Decapoda; family Portunidae; genus Portunus; species Portunus trituberculatus. The sequence goes on along the minus strand of NC_059287.1, from coordinate 8,328,969 downwards.
CCAGGTGGATTGGCAAGCTGGAGCAGCATGACTACAATATCGAATACCGCCTGGAAAATGCATAGCAATGCTGACAGTCTGAGTCGCCGTCCTGCGACAGAGACTGCAAGCATTGTAGACGCCACGAGACTGAGCCTGTGTGCGTGAAGGCTGCCGGTCTTGTCAGTGACCCTGAGTGGGGAGAGGACCTCAAACAGGCCCAGCGACAGGACGCTGATATCGGGCCCTTAGTGACACTGCGGGAAGAAGGTGAAGAAAAACCGCCATGGGAAAGCGTGGCCCCGCTAAGCCCTGCCGCCAAGGCGTTGTGGCAGCAATGGGCAGTGTTGCGAGTGAGTGACGGTGTGCTGCAACGGCGGTGGGAGTCATGTGACGGCGGTGTGGCCTTCTGGCAAACAATTGTCCCTGTGAACATGAGGGAAGCCTTAGTGCGCGAGGCTCACGGTGGAAATGCAAGTGGTCACTTCGGTGTGAGGAAAACGCTAGGGCGGTTGAAGCAGCGGGTTTATTGGGTAGGCATGCGGAAGGACGTTAGTGAATGGTGCAAAGTGTGTGACGTGTGCTGTGGGAAGATGGGCCCCGGGAGAAAGACAGTTGCTCCCTTACAGGTGTATCAGGTTGGGGCACCTATGGAGAGGGTGGCAGTGGACATCCTGGGTCCGTTCCCTCAGACACTGAGAGGTAACCGCTTTGTGTGTGTGACCATGGACTACTTCACTAAATGGCCGGAAGCGTATCCGCTGCCTAACCATGAGGCTGCCACCGTGGCAGGTGTGTTAGTGGACGAGTTCTTCGCCCGGTTTGGCATGCCGCACGAGCTGCACTCTGACCAGGGCAGGGAGTTTGAGTCGGCAGTATTCCGGGAGTGCTGCCAGTTGCTGGGCGTCAAGAAAACTCGTACTACACCCCTGCGGCCGCAGTCGGATGGCATGGTGGAACGCTACAACCGCACGCTGGGGCAGGAGTTGGCCAAATACTGCCAGGAAGGGCAGGAGGACTGGGACTTAAAAATCCCCCTGCTTCTCTTGGCCTACCGGTCAGCCGAGCATGAGGTGACCGGTTACACGCCAGCCCGGCTGATGTGTGGGCGGGAGCTCCGGCTACCAGTGGACCTCGTGACTGGCAGGCCGCCGGACGAAGACCTGCCCACTACCGTCACCCAGTACGCTACAGCCCTACAGGACCGTCTCCGGGAGGTGCACCATCAGGTGAGGGGTAACCTGAAGGTGTCCGGTGAGGCGATGAAGGACCGGTACGACCGCCGGGCAACGGCACCACCCTTTAGCGAGGGAGACCAGGTGTGGCTGCACAACCCTCGGCGTAGGAAAGGATTGTCCCCTAAGCTCCAGAGCCCCTGGGAGGGGCCATACGTGGTGGAGAAGGTCATCTCGGACGTCACCTTCAGGATACGCCAAGGGCCAAGGAAGCGGGCGCTGGTGGTGCACGCTGACAGGCTCTGGGGTTACCATGGCCCTGGAAACTTCTCCTGGGGAGAGCGAGCTGCTCTCCTGACCAGTGACGAAGAGGAGGACGAGGACGGGGGCCTTGGGGACGAGGAGCCCCTGGTGATGGAGGATGACGGAGACCTGGACCTGAGAGAGCCTGAGCCGCTGGTGATGGAGGAAGGTGGAGCGGAGCACTGGCGGATGTTGATGCTGGACCTGTAGTAGGGAGGAGACCCAGACGGGAGCGACATCCACCCAAATGGAGTGAGGATTATGTTCTTTGTTGATTTTTTTTGATATACCTAAAAGTGAAGTATTATTTTCTTGTTTTTGGGGGTGTATCTGTAACCTAAAAGGAATAGAGAAAGTTGGGGAGCGAGGGCGCTCAGTCTCTTTACAGGAGGGGGTAGTGTTACGAGAAGATCAAGATCAAGCGGAAGTGGAAGATGACGTCCCTCGCCGGCCGCCTATCCTGGGGCTCGGGAGTATCACGTGACATGTAGCAGCCCTGGGATTGGTGGCGGAACAGTTTGGGAGACAGAGAGAGTGGCGAGAGAGCTCTGGTAAAGAAGAAGCCCACGCGTCGCCGAGACTGCCTCCTGTACTTGTGTGTGCTTTTGTAAGCTGGAGCGAGGCGTCAAGAAGCCTTCCGAGGGCCGACAAGAGGCCCGGGGTGCCAAGCTACAGCGTAGGACTACTGTGTAGTGTGGGAAACGGAGAATAGAGGGCCAGAAGCCGACAAGACAGTGTGTTTTACTACCCGCCTTCTGAGGGGAGCCAGGGGAGAACACAGGGAGCGCCGCAGGGTAAGTTTACCGTCACGTACGCAGGAAGCACCGGACCCTAAAAGTGTAAGTGTGACGGCCCACGGGGTGGTGAAGTTACAATATCAAGAAGGAACAGTGAGACCAATTAAGATATTACTAAAATCACAAGCAGCAGCAGAAGAAGTACTATATAGAAAAACGAAACTCAGAGAAACAGAAGGTTGCAAAGATATATAAAGAAAAATAGAAACGAGGAGGAAAGGAAGAGACACAATGAACTGGTGGCAGAAGCAAGAGAAAAAAATAATGAAAGGTCAGAGGAGGAGAAGAAGGCATTTTTTTGGAGAATTATAGGAGACAGGATAAGGAAATGGTATATAAAAGAGAAAGAAGAGAAAAGAATGGAGCAAGTTTAACTAAAAATGATAAGAACAAGAGATTAAAAATGATGTATACAAACATAGATGGGATTTTATCTAGTAAATTAGAATTAAGAGATTACATAAAGAAAGAAGAACCAGATATTGTATGCCTGGTGGAAACAAAGTTAAATGAGGCAATAAAATAGACATAGATAAAAGGTATAATATATGGAGGAGAGAGAGTGGGTAAAGGAGGAGGAGGAGTCATGATGATGTTAAGGAAGGAGATAGTGGTAAATCAAGTGGAGTTTGGGAAGGAAAATCAGAAATACTGTATGTTAAGATGCATATTAACAAAAGGAGTTAACAATCATTGGAACATATGTGCCACCAAAACAAACTCATGGACTAACCAAGAATATAGAGACATGATAGATGACACAATAAGGAGTCTTACAAGAATCATTAAGGAAAGGAGAAAAGTGATATTGATAGGAGATTTCAACTGTAAGGAGGTAGACTGGGAAAATTATGAAAGTGGTATGGGGAAGATGCCTGGGAGATAGATTCCTGAACCTAATGATAGATAATTTGATGGTCCAAAGAGTAAAGGAAAACACAAGATTCAGAGGAAACGATGAGCCGGCAAGATTAGACCTAGTTTTTACAAGGGATATACCAATTAACGATGATATAAGATACAAGTGCCCATTGGGAAAGAGTGACCATGTAATATTAGAGATGGATATAGAAGAAGGAAAGGAAGATAGAGATGAATCATACAAAGGAGACCGATTAAATTACAGAAAGGCTGATATTGAGAATCTCAAGAACTATTTTAAAACGTAAACTGGGAGGAGATGGAAAACTCATTAACGGTTCAAGAGAAATATAACTTATTTTTGGAAATATACAAAACTGGGGTCAGGAATATGTTCCGAAATATAGACCTAAAGAAGAAGGAAAGAAAGATTGGTTTAATGCAAGATGTGCTAGGGCAAAGGAGAAACGAGATGGAGCATGGAAAAGGTGGAGAAGAAACAGAAATCCAGAAAATAAGGAAAACTTCAAAACAGCAAGAAATGAATATGCTAAGGTGAGAAAGGAAGAAGAAAAGAACTATGAAAAGGACATTGTCGAAAAATGTAAGGAACAACCAAAATTGTTCTACAGATTCATAAATGGAAAAATAAGACAAAAAGAAACAATAGAAAGGTTAAAAGGAGAAACGGAATGGTGGAAGACCCAAAAGTATGGCAGAACTGTTAAATAGTAAATTTCATGAGGTCTTTACTAAGGAATCCAAATTTGAAAGACCACAGGGTAATAGAGACTGTCTATATGAAAGAGATTAAAGTAACCAAGCTTGAAATAAAAAGTTGATGACGGAATTGGATGAGGAAAAGGCAATGGGACCGGATGAAGTCTCAGGCAGAATACTGAAAGAATGTAGGGAAGAACTAGCAAGTCCAATATACAACATCATAAAATGCTCAATAGAAAATGGAACAGTGCCAGTGGAGTGGAAAAGAGCTGAGGTGGTTCCCATATATAAGAGCGGAAGGAAGGAAGAACCTTTAAATTACAGACCGGTATCACTAACTAGTGTAATATGCAAGATGTGTGAAAAAGTAATAAAGAAGCAATGGATCGAGTTTCTTGAAGACAACAAAATATTATCAAATAGCCAATTTGGTTTTAGAAAAGGTCGGTCATGTGTGACAAATTTATTGAGTTTCTACTCTAGAATAGTTGATAAAGTACAAGAGAGAGAGGATGGGTTGACTGTATTTATTTAGATCTAAAAAAGGCTTTTGATAAAGTGCCACATGAAAGATTACTATGGAAGTTAGAGGAGAAGGGTGGCTTAAAAGGAAGCACATTGAGATGGATGAAGAATTACTTAAGGGGGAGAGAAATAAGGACGATAGTTAAAGATATGAAGTCCAAGTGGAGAACAGTAGACAGCGGAGTGCCACAGGGGTCAGTATTGGCACCAATACTTTTTCTCGTATATATAAATGACATGCCAGAGGGAGTGAACAGCTACATAAATCTGTTTGCGGACGATGCGAAACTGTGCAGAGTCATTAAACAAAAGAGGATTGTGAAATACTACAGGAAGACTTAAACAAGATCTGGAAATGGAGCAAAAAATGGGAGATGGAATTCAATGTGGACAAAAGCCATGTCATGGAAATGGGAAAAAGTGAAAGACGACCAGTGGGAATCTATAAGATGGGAGATGGAGTAGAACTAGAAAAAGTAAAAAAGGAAAAGGACTTGGGAGTGACAATGGAAGAAAATAATCAACCGGTTAGCCATATTGATAGAATTTTCAGAGAGACATATAATTTGCTAAGGAATATTGGAGTAGCATTTCACTATATGGACAAGGAAATGATGAAGAAATTGATAAGTACTAAAATAAGACCTAGATTGGAATATGCAGGAGTTGTGTGGACTCCCATAAAAGAAACACATAAGAAAATTAGAGAGACTACAAAAATGGCTACAAGAATGGTTCCAGAATTTAAAGGGATGGCATATGAGGAGAGACTAAAGGCAATGGATCTACCAACCTTGGAGCAGAGAAGAGAGAGAGGATCTGATACAAGTTTATAAATTGATTAACGGAATGGATGAAGTGGATAATGAGAAACTGATCCTGAGAGAAGAATATGACTTTAGAAGCACAAGATCGCATAGTAAGAAACTAAGGAAGGGACGATGTCTGAGAGATGTTAAAAATTTAGTTTCCGCAAAGATGTGTTGAGACTTGGAACAGTTTGAGTGAGGAAGTGGTATCAGCAAAGAGTGTACATAGTTTTAAAGAAAAATTGGATAAGTGTAGATATGGAGACGGGACCACACGAGCATAAAGCCCAGGCCCTGTAAAACTACAACTAGGTAAATACAACTAGGTAAATACAGTTAGTTTATTGACAAAAATTGGGTTACAGTAACAATCCTAATAATCATTATTAGTTTTATTTTTAATTTTATTTTTGTCCAAATGATCATGTAAAGCTTACGATAAGATTTTTGATCCATGTGGATTTATCAGTCCATATACCATGTATGCTAAGATACTGTTTCAAGACATATGGAAGTCAGGTGCGTCTTGGCATGACAAGTTGTCCCATGATTTAGAAGTAAGATTTGAAAAATGGGTAAGGAGTACTAGACACTTAAGTTCATTAGCTATAAGTAGACATTATTTTCCCTGTGTACCTTGGAAGAGCATTGAATTTCTTGAGATTCATGGGTTTGGGGATGCCTCAGAAAAGGGTTATAGGACTTGTGTATACCTAAGGCTGTGTCTTGACAGTACATGTAAAATTTCACTGGTTGTGTCCAAGAGTAGAGTAGCACCAATCAAGAAACTAACCCTGCCTAAGCTAGAACTGTTAGGAGCATTGTTTTGTGCCAGATTGGTGGTGTTTGTCAAGAATGCTGTGGATCTCAAGATCAAGACCTAAATGACATGCTGGACTGATTCCACTATTACCTTAGGATGGATAAAGAATGATACAAGTGTAAAAGATGCGTATGTAAATAACAGAGTTCGAGAGATTCAGCACCTAACACCTCCCAGTAATTGGTATTGCAGTGGGACAGAAAATCCAGCTGACCTGATAAGAGGGTTACTAGCAGAAAGCCTTCTCGGAAATTACTTATGGTTTAGTGGTCCTAAGTATTTGTCTGATCCCACATTTAGAATTGAGGAAAGTGATAGCTTAACTGCCAACACTGACACTATGAATAATGTACTGGAGGATAATTTAGCATGTTTAACTGTTCAGACTAGGACACCCACTTTTGACCTTGAACAATATAATGATCTTGACAAATCACTAAGAATTGTTGGATATGTTTTGAGATTCATATATAATTGTAGAAGTAAAATATTGGGATATGAGTTGAAAACCTGTAGATTTATGACTGAAGAACTAGAGATTGCTAAGTTAAGAATGATCTATGTAGTGCAGACAAGCCTTCCCAGATGAAATCAAGGCCATATCTCTTCCTAAGCAATTTAAACCCATTTCTTGATGAAAATGGTATTCTAAGGATCAAGGGTAGATTACAATTTTCTAACCTGACTTAACCTGACTTAAAACATCCCATCATTCTTCTTAAGAGCCATTTTTCTAAGTTGCTAGTACAATTTCAACATAAATTTCTAAAGCATGCAGGTGTAAACAGCATTGTGTCATCATTAAGAACTAGTTTTTGGGTGATAGGGTTAAGAAGATTGGCAAAGACGGTGGTAGGGGAGTGTTTGATTGTCGGAGGCACGACAGCCGTCCTTGCAGTCAACCCGTTGCACCTTTACCTGATCTGCGAGTTAACCCTGCACCTCCAATTGCAGTCACAGGAATAGATTTCACTGGTCCTTTATTTAATGCTAACCATCTAAGAAAGAAGTTGTATATTTTACTTTTTACCAGTGCTGTTGTTAGAGCAGTACATCTAGAACTCACAGAGTCCATATCATTGGTTGATTATATGCAGGCCATAAAGAGATTTGTTGCTTGTAGAGGGATTCCTACTGATTTCTATTCAGATAATGCAAAAACATTTGTTGCAGCCTCCACAGAAGTACAGAAGGTGTTTGGTCATCTAGCGCCTAGGTGGAAGTTCAATGTACCTAGATCTCCATGGTGGGGTGGGTGGTTTGAGAGGCTCATTGGTTCAGTCAAGTTAGCTTTAAGGAAGTCTTTGGGAGTTAAGTATGTAAGTCAGGCTGAATTAGAAACAATTCTTATAGAAATTGAATCAACTATTGACCTTTGTGAGTGATGACCAGATTTTGCTCATTATCTAACTCCATCGCATTTTCTTCTTGGTAGGAACATTACATGTAGACCTTCTGATACTGATGAACCCTCTATTGTGAGTTCTGAAGACTTGTACAACAGAAAAAAAATAAGGAATCAGAAGTTAGAAAATTTTTGGAAGGTGTGGAGAACAGATTACATAGCTAATTTTCCCCCTGTAATAAAGGGTTTCAACCAGAAATGTAAAGTGGATGTTGGTAGTGTTGTACTCATTAGAAGAGACAATGTACCCAGACAACGGTGGCCCATCGGAGTGATTGTAAATGTGTATCCTGGTAGAGACGGCTTGATTCGCCGTGTTGATGTTAAGACAGGAAAGGATATTTTCAACAGAACTATACAAAACCTGCATGATTTAGAGATAAATCCTCATTTAGACACTGATGTAGTAAATCCTTCTGGACCAGTACTTCATGATAATGCACCACAAGATGATGTAAATTCAGGTGTAGCTAATGATGAAGACTGTACAAGATTATGATCCAGAGGAGGATAATGAGGTAGCTGTTTATACATCAAGAGGTCGGCTCATTAAGAGGCCTCACAAATTAGATTTATAAGTTGTACATTTATCATGTATGGTGGTTGGTCATGTTGGTATTTGTTTCTATGGATTATTGGATTATGGTAAGGTGTTGGATAATTATTGTATGACATATTTGGTTGGATAAGTTGCTTCGCCTTTTATGGTGGGGAGGATGTCAAATATTATATTCACCAGTAAATTGTTCTTGTTTACTTTAGTTAGGCGTGAAATGGAAACAGCTGACACCGTTGTTGGACGTTCCAATATTTTCTCAGCTTTAGCATTGCTTTAATTGTACCATTTACATTGGCTTAAATGAGGTTTCTTAGGGGTAGAAGAACCTTGTAATATTTATTTTTATATTTTTGGAGATACCTGTAGCCAAAATGCACTATAATACAAGATTATTTTATACATGTTTTGAGAAGTGTATAGAGAGACAATAATAGAAGCGCACACCATCAGCCGGCTGTTTTTCTTGGCCTTCACCTATTTCAAGATTTTAGAAAAGGAAATGTCCCATTCTGACAAATGTCATGAAACCTCTCTTTTAATAAGCTCAAGTCATAGGAAGATGGAAATGCAGAAGCAGGTAGGGAGTTCCAGAGTTTATACATAAACCAATTTGAAAGTGGTTGACTCCTCATTTCACTCAGCCATTCAGTAGTACAATACCATCACAAGAAGCAATGTGAAGACCAAGAGAGACAGCAGTGTTAATGCCCGTGTTAACAATAGTATTTCAAGTTTGTGAGGCATATCGTAAGGAGCATGCAGTATAGAACACACAAGTGATTATCTCCAAAGAAACGTCTATAAAATGCCTTGTGAAAAGCTACATCTTAGTTTGAAGAGTGACTATTTCAAGGGAAGGTATATATATTAAAAAGAAAAAAAAAAAAAAAAAAAAAAAAAAAATCAAGATTGGATGTTTATAGCAAGAAAACTTGTAAGGAAGTTTGCTATGATCTTCAGGGAAGATCTACAAAAAGCCCATAAAAGATGTCTCAAAATGAAATCTTGCTGCAATAAAAGCAAGGATGCATCTTCCAAGAAACACTGGACAGATGGCTACCTACTACATGAAGGACAATTGTTTACTTTTTCACTCAACCATGAAACTTATAGTAGTATTTATTTCACATCACCAAAAATAATCATAGCATCTTTGTATTTTTGTTTCTGTTTGTTTTCTTTTCCTATATAATCTATCACAGAGTTTATTTTTCCCACCACAGCTCACCCTATCCTATCTCGTATCCCACCACAGTTCACCCTATTTATCCTGTTTCCCACCACAACTCAACCTATTTATCCTGTATCTCACCACAGCTCACTCTATCCATCTAGTGTCCCACCACAGCACACCCTATGTATCTCGTATCCCACAATCTATATCATAACCCATCACAGCTCACCCTATTTTTCTCATAACCCACCATACCTCACCTTTTCCTATCTTACCACACCTCTCCTGTGGATGGAAGTATAGAAGTACTGTATATAAACTGTGCTTAGCAAAAGGACACCTAACTTATCATAAATCTATAAGATTTAATAAGTGAGGTACTGTAGAGCAAAACCAATACAATCTCTTATACAAAACCTATCATTCAGAAAATACAAAAGGTAATCATAATCTATTCATAGTAAAAAAGTATTCCCATGATAATCATATCATAAACTCTAATAATATTTATTTATCATATGCTTCCTGTATACAAATGGAACTATTAAGTTTTATAGATTGAGCACTAAAGTTGATTGCTTATGAAATATTCTTCCAGCCCATGATACCATGATACTTTTGTACATATCTTCATTTACTGTATATTTGTTCATTGGGCTGGCATGTCAGGAGTTGTTTGAGCCACCTGTTTGTGTCACGTCATGCCACAAGTATGCTGGGCAAACCAGGTGAGGTGAGATTAGGTTAACCTTACCTGACCTAACCTAACATGATCTGATTACATAAAAATGATCAATAAACTTAAAAAAAACAACAACCTAGGTTACTAACCTGTAGCCAAATGACGAGAGTAATTGCAGTCGTTCCTCTGGTGTCACTGCCTTTCTCATGTTGGTATCCCTTTGGTGATAGCAGGCCTAACAAGCTCAAGAAGCTCACACACACACACACACACACACACACACACACACACACACACACACACACACACACACACACACACACACACACACGATGTTGAGAGAGGAAAACTTAAATAGAACTACAAGATCGCATAGTAAAAACATAGCCAAGGGAATATGCTTGAAGGATGTGAAGAAATATAGTTTCCCACAAAGATGTGTGGACGTGTGGAATGGTTTGAGTGAGGAGGTGGTGTCAGCGAGGAGTGTGCATAGTTTTAAAGGAAAGTTGGATGTGTGTAGATATGGAGACGGGGCCACACGAGTATGATACCCAGGCCCTGTAAAATTACAACTAGGTGAATACAACTAGGTGAATACACACACACACACACACACACACACACACACACACACACACACACACACACAGACCCAAAAAGTATGGCAGAACTATTAGATAATAAATTCCAGGAGGTCTTTAATAAGGAATCCAAATTTTAAAGGCCACAGGGTAATAGAGAGACCGTCTATATGAAAGAGGTTAAAGTAACCAAGCTTGACGTAAAAGAGTTAATGAAGGACAATGGGACCGGATGAAGTCTCAGGCAGAATACTGAAACAATGTAGGGAAGAACTAGCAAGTCCTATATACAACATCATAAAATGCTCAATAGAAAATGGAACAGTACCAGTAGAATGGAAAAGAGCTGAGGTGGTTCCCAAATATAAGAGCAGATGGAAAGGAAAAATCTTTAAATTACAGACCAGTATCACTAACTAGTGTAACATGCAAGATGTGTGAAAGAATAATAAAGAAACAATGGATCGAGTTCCTTGAAGACAACAAATTAATATCAAATAGCCAATTTTGTTTTAGAAAAAGACAGTCGTGTGTAACTAATTTACTGAATTTCTACTCTATAATAGTTGATAGAGTGCAAAAGAGAGAGGATGGGTTGACTGTATTTATTTGGATTTAAAAAGGGTTTGACAAAGTGCCACATGCAA
>NC_059287.1:8308686-8311186 GCF_017591435.1 Portunus trituberculatus | reverse complement strand
TTATTAGGAGAGGTAAACTGGGAAGATAGTTTTGGAAATAAAACTGCACAGGAGATGTGGGATATTTTTAAGGTTGTAGTAAAGGGTATAGTGATGCAGTGTATCCCTTACAAAGATATAAGGCAGAGAAACAGGAAGCCATTATGGTGGACTCATGAGATAGGTAGCCAGATCAGAGAGAAGAAGAGGGCATACAGAGAGTTGCAGAAAAGTGGGAAGATGTAGATTTGATTAGGTACAGACAGGTCAGAGATGATTTGAGTAAGGTTATAAAAAAGTAAAAGGCAGGCAGAGATAAAACTAGCTAGAGCTGGGAGTAAAGATCCCAAAAATTATATAGTTATTACAAGGTCAGTGATAAAAGAAATAAGGATAGGATTGGACCACTCAGAAAAGATGGTGTAGTAGTGGATCAAAATGAAGACATAGTAGAATTATTGAATGAACAATTTTCTTCAGTATTTACTAGGAAAGAATAGGAAATCCTGTTACAAACAGTGCGACGAGTAGTTTAAGAGCTTTAGAAAATATTGATATAAAACCGGGAATTATTAGGAAATTTATTCTTGAACTAGACGATAGGAAAGCTAGTGGTCCTGATGAGCTACATGCCAGAGTACTTAGGGAGGGTGTAGACAGTATTTCTGAAGCACTTAAGTTAATCTTTGAAAGATCACTTAGGTTTGCTGAGATACCTCAGGACTGGAAGTTAGCTAATGTTACTCCAATATTTAAAAAGGTAGGAAGGATGATGCGAATAATTATAGACCGATCAGTTTAACTAGTATAGTATGTAAGATACTAGAGAAAATCATTAAGGGTAGTATTTGGGAGCATTTAAATGAGAATAGATTAATTAGAGATACCCAACATGGCTTTAGATCAGGGAGGTCCTGTCTTACAAATTTGCTCGATATCTTAGAATATATTACCAAGGAGTTAGATGATGGAAATAGCATAGATGTTATATATCTAGATTTTAGCAAGGCGTTTGATAAGGTACCGCATAGGAGGCTAGTGTACAAATTGAGACTACATGGGATAGGGGTAGGTTAGTTGATTGGATTAGTGAATGGCTTTCTGATAGGAAACAGAGAGTAGTATTAAATGGGGCAATGTCTGAGTGGAAGGAAGTGGTTAGTGGGGTACCCCAAGGATCAGTGCTAGGACCTCTTCTTTTCTTGGTGTACATTAACGATTTAGATATAGGAATTAGTAGCAAAGTATCAAAGTTTGCAGATGATACTAAGATAGCATGTGCAGTACAGGGTGAAAAGGACAATTACAGAATACAACGAGACCTGGACAGGCTGATAGCATGGGCAGACAGGTGGCAGATGGAGTTTAATTCTAAAAGTGTCAGGTTATGCATTTAGGTAAAGACAACACAAACTTTAACTATGAGATGGAGGGATGTTGGCTAGAGGCAGTAGAGGAAGGAAAGGATTTAGGAGTAGTGATAGACAGGACTATGAAATTTTCAAAGCAATGTTTAGAAGCAAGAAATAGGGCAAATAGGATCCTGGGTTTTATAAATAGAAATGTTAGTTATAAAAGTAAGGAAGTGGTGCGTAGCTTATATAATTCCTATGTTAGGCCCCATTTAGAGTATTGCATACAGGCCTGGTCACCCCACTATAGGCAGGATATCAACATGTTAGAAGCAGTTCAGAGAAGAGCAACTAGGATGATACCAGCATTAAAGCGCCTGGAGTATAGAGATAGATTAAAGGAATTAAACATGTTTTCATTTGAGAGGAGATGTATAAGAGGGATATGATAGAGTTATTTAAAATGTTCTCAGATACAAACTACATAGATGTGAGATCTTTCTTTACCTTAGAGGAGGGAAATAGGACTAGAAATCATGGCAGGAAGATTAGAAAGCAAGGCTGCAGGTTAGATATAAGAAAATATTTCTTTAGTCATAGAGTGGTAGACTTCTGGAATGCATTGCCAGAGACGGTTGTAAATAGCACTAGTTTGACAATGTTTAAAAACAGATTAGATAAGCACTTAAATTTATTAGATTTATAATTATGTATAGCACTGCATGATAGTTTTTATAAGAAATTTACTATAGTTAACAAGACATGATCCCCATGTATGGGGACCACAAATTGTAGAGGATTTCGCTGCAGGACTTAGCCCTGTTAATGGCCCAAATATTTAGAATTAGTATATAATGTATTGTGTACTGTAAGTGTATCTTTAAGTACTGATGACGAGGTCGCTGTGCGACTGATACAGGATAACCTAGATGGGCCCTGGTGGCCCTTTGTTATCCTATTATTTATGTTATGTTATGTTATGTTATGTGTGTGTGTGTGTGTATGGGTGAGGGCACTGGCCAGCCTTGGGATAATTGTCATACAGTACCGTGTAAATAAAGGCATGCATGTGTGAATTACTTGTAGCCAGCATTATCAGGGATATATTGGTAATTAGCGGTTAAGGTAGATAGCGTTACCTAATAAGTTGAAATAGACTCGTAAGGACA
>NC_059287.1:8266186-8303686 GCF_017591435.1 Portunus trituberculatus | reverse complement strand
GTACCGAAGTATGTGTGTGTGTGTGTGTGTGTGTGTGTGTGTGTGTGTGTGTGCGTGCGTGCGTGCGTGCGTGTGTGTGTGTGTGTGTGTGTGTGTGTGTGTGTGTGAAATTAACCAAGAGAGAGAGAGAGAGAGTGAGAGAGACAGAGAGAGAAATTCTTGTACCAACGTAATAATACGAATAGCTAAAATACAACGAACGCTATATGGCAACGACGACTAGCTGGGACTGACCTTGGGAAAGATAAGCAGAACTTGAAGTTGGAGCATGATTTCACAGCACCCTCTTCAGAATGAAGCCAGTGAACGAAGGAGCTATGGTAATCGTTCCAAAACATTTGAAAGAGTCAAACGATATTCAAAGATGAATTTTTTTGTTCTATTTTAATCTTATCTGAACAGTAATTGTTAATGATTCTACGTATACAAAATTAATTAAACTCAGCATTAATAAAAAAAAAAGTGAGTGTACCCAACGCTGAGTCATGCAGACGATGATGACTCGGTAAGAGTAAGACCTGTCAAGTGTGCTGATAGCCCTGTACTGAGGTTGAGCCTTCGTTACAACCAAGGAGATAAAAGAGATACAGTAGGCGGTGTAGGACCAAAGACCCTAAAAAGAAAGACTGGAAAAGCATCAAAATTTGATGGAGAAAAAGGCTTTTTTGATGTAGTTATTTCGTCCAACACAAGAGGACGTCACCATCGCATGGACTGAAAATTAGCGAAGCGAGTGGCGCAATATGAATAAATAAAAACCTTCATACATCAGTCTTTAAATAGGTAATATCTTGTATTATATCATCTTTAACAATGATTAAATGCGTTTTACTTGACCCATATGTACTCATTTGCAAAGAAAAAATATCAATGAAGTAGACATAACGCACCCTAAGAAACATTTGAATCGAGTCATTTTGAGAATGCATAGTTCCAACTGACTGATTCACATCATTCATACGATTCAGTATCAAGGCAGCCTTCGGGAAGTATGGACGTATAGTTTTTGCAGAAACAGCAGTTACAGTAGCTGAGGAAGCGTAGGCGTAAGCGTTGGCAACGAATATGATTGCATGCAATTAATTCTAGAAGACCTGAATTTGGGAGCTTTGGACATTTGTTCCCAGATTTGGTCAATAATCCGGAGAGGTTTAAAGATTTCTTTAGGATAACCACAGAATAATTTAAGATGTTAGTGGACCTGTCATCAACAAGAAGTACTGGGCCTACAGCAGAAGCTGTCAGTTCGTGACACTCTGAGAGAATACTTTGTCTCGCCAGGTGGAACTGTAGAGTGGCAGGACAGAATGATCCACTGATACAACTTTCACTGCAGGAGAAATGGGCAGGACAGAATGAGCCACTGATACATTCACCGCGGAAGATCCTATATTTAGGAGGATATTAAAACAAATACAGCAATGTTAATTCTATTATTCTGTCATATTAACTTTTACTTTGTAACGTGACATACCGTAGGATTTAGTGAACGAAATCAGAGGCACAGGGATAATATACTGGTAAGGAAGTTTACACCGCTTCCCCACTCACGCTGGTGCCTGGCTGACTGGCGATTACATTATACCACGCATTTCAAAGGTATATAATACACCCTACAGTTGCTAAAATGAAAATGAAAAACTATGTCCACAACGCTTTCTGTAACTCTAGGCTCATGGCTTCAGAGGTAACTTGCCCGTTTTTGTTTATAATTTTCTTCAGGACAGAACATTCTCTGTCAAGCTTCCTGGTAACGTAATCTCGGACGTTTTCGTCCAGGAAAACGGGATGCTACAGGATAGTGTTCTTAGTCCCATTTAATTTTGTATTATGATTAATGATATTCTGTCAACAACTTCCGTCCCTAGGAATCTTAAATACACATTGTACGCTGATGATTGTGCGTTATGGCACTCCTTGCCTAACGCACAGTTCTCGGAGGGGGCAGATTCAGGATGATCTTGATTCCGTCCAGCATTGGGCCTCGCTATGGGGATTTAAGTTTTCTGTTGCTAAGTGTATTGGTGTTGTTTTCACTAGACGTAACGTACCTGATTTGCAATTAACTTTTCAAGACCAACCAATACCGTTTCAAAATTCAGTCAAGTTCTTGGGTGTGCATTTTGACAGCAGACTCAATTGGAATACTCATGTTAATTATTTGCTTATTCGCTGTCGTATAAAAATCAATATCCTCAAATACCTTTCTGGTACTTCATTGGGAGCAGACAGAAAATCTTTATTAATGATGTACAAGTCCTTAATTCGCTCTCATTTAGACTATGGCTCACCAGTGTATGGGTCTGCGTCGGAACCAACACTAAGGAGGTTGGATGTGCTACAGAATGAATGTATGCGAATGTGTCTTGGAGCCCTGCGCTGCACTCGTGTGGCGCGAATGGAGGTTGGGGCCAACAAACCGCCACTACAGCTCCGTCGCGACGCCCTCTTTTTATCCTATGGGATAAAAGCGGCTCGAAAAGCTCCCCTCGGTAACACAGGAATCAAGATTATCTGGCAGCACCACCACCTCCACAGCGCGATCCGCCGTCCAGTCTCAGTCAGACTACACACGCTCTGCCAGGAAACGGGCGTGAGACTGGACGATGCGGACCTCCTCGTTCTGCCCATCCTTCCCCCATGGAAACATCCCGCCACCACCTTAACATCAACTGGTTTCAAGGGAAGAAGGCTGTCGTTACCGAGGTGGAGCTCCAACACCACTTCCGGCCCCTCGTCGCTGGCATCCCTCCATCCCTACATCTTTACACTGACGGCTCTAAGACAGGTGAATGTGTGGGTGCAAGTGTCTCGTCGAGTGAATGTACCCTCAGGTTCCGACTGCCTACCCATACATCGGTGTTTTTTGCTGAAATTTTTGCCATTGACAAAGCCATAGATTATGCTATAAATTCACCTCATAATTCAATTATAATTTTTTCGGACTCTATGTCAGCTCTTCAGGCAATAGAGTCCGGCTGCACGGATACAAATAAAATTCACGGCACCATCATTAATAAGTTGAATTTATGTCGTAAATCCTTCTCACTGGTTTGGGTGCCTGGACATTCCAGTATACGCGGGAATGAACAGGCTGACATGCTAGCTCAGTCTGCTGCTGAGCTCGAGGGAGCGTGGAACCTCCATCAGGATCTCAGTTGTTAAATCACCAGCAAAACTCCTGTGGCAAAGTCACTGGGACAACCTTCACCTCCACACCATCAAACCCACCCTGGGGAAGTGGGCCTCTTCCAATGGCCCTACAAGGCGAGAGGAAGTGGTCCTCGCATGCCTCAGGATGGGCTGCACCCTCCCCACTCATATGCTCCCCTACATAACCAACACCTTACCACCCCAGTGTTCCACGTGTAATGTCACCCTCTCTGTCGACATCTCCTCCTGGTCGCCTGCTGGTCACCCAGCCAATCTTCCCCATTACGAAGTGAGCTCAGAGCTCTTAGACTGATCTTCGGGTAGGACTGAGACCACAACACACTCCACACACCGGGAAAGCGAGGCCACAACCCCTCGAGTTACATCCCGTACCTATTAACTGCTAGGTGAACAGAGGCTACACATTAAGAGGCTTGCTTATTTGCCTCGCCGCTTTTCCGGGACTCAAACCCGCACCCTTTCGGTTGTGAGCCGAGCGTGCTAACCACGACACTACGCGGTGTGTGTAATCCTGTGATTCACTGTGTGGGTTATCGTGAAAAGCGGCCCTTGGCGGCGTATTGCCGTGGTTGCGTCCTTCCGCTACCGCAGACTACCCTCCTGGGTGACAAACACTTGGATGTGGTCGATAGACTGATGATTTACCTGACTGACATCAGTTTAATCAGAGAGTTGTGATTTATGTGTATATATCATACTATTCAATTTTTGTACTATATAAATATTTCAACAATATATATATATATATATATATATATATATATATATATATATATATATATATATATATATATATATATATATATATGAGGAACAATATGACGAGCGTAGGCACAATCTTCTTTATTTCTATTTCCGACGTTTCGACATTTCAAGATGTCATCATCAGGGATCTATGATAAAATTAACATACAATAAAGATACAATAAAATCAAATAAAATCAAGTAAAACAGTCTATAAAACATATAACAAGTGAGGGTCACACTATGAGAGGGACACAAACAAGTGAGTATTAAGCAATATGTAGGGAAGACGCTGACAACATGTTATTTAGCTGGGGATTCATAAACTTAATATACAAAGATTCCAGTGTGCGGAGGTCAAAACTATTACATGATGTTAAAATGTTAAAACTGCTTTTACATACTGGAGAGCCACAAAATACACAGTCACGTATAAGTTATCTAAATTTCTCGTCATGTCCTTATTAATCTTACTACCAACCAGTACACAGTCAAGAATTCTTATAACTTTGCCGAATTCTTGTCTGGCTGCCGATTGACCTCCGCTCATCACGCGTTTATATTTATAAATGCCCTAGTTGCCAGGCAGGGTATATTGGAAGCACCAACCGTACTTTCAAGGTTCGTGTGGACGAGCATATGGGTCAGTCGAGCAGAAAACAGGTCTCCCATGTAAAACGCTCTCTCAACTCGTCAGTGAGGGAACACGCTCAGGTTTGTGGCTCTCCTGTATGTAAACACAGTTTTAACATTTTAACATCATGTAATAGTTTTGACCTCCGCACACTGGAATCTTTGTATAATATTAAGTTTATGAATCCCCAGCTAAATAACATGTTGTCAGTGTCTCCCCGTTGCTGGTGGTTCACAGCTGACACCTCGGTGGCGGGGGATTGGGGGGTTGTGGTGGACGCTCGTGCGTCCGCCAGGGCTGCCACGTTCCCTGTGGCCCGCCGCCCCGCCACTTTGTCTGCGGCCTCTATGATCTCGCACTGGTTCACCACATCACTCACGGACGTCAGGCGAGAGAAGCACCGTAACACCTCAGCTTTCATGTTGCGATCACTGAGCCCCATGAACATTTTTCTGCTCATGATGTACTCGGTCAGTGAATTATCACACTCTGGGCAGCGAAAATTGCACTCGGCTGCCAGGGCACGGCACCTCGACACGTATGCGTCGATACTATCTCCCGGCTCCTGGGAGTACTGAAAGAGATCGGACCATACACCTATCTCGCACCGCTGTCCGACCACCACACTTCTCACCACCTCTACCGCTGCACTGGTTGAGAGCTGCCGGAAGTCCTGCTTGTCGAAGCGTGCGTCATTGCGCTGCTGGAGATTGCCGTCGCACAGGAGACGCATGTATGGGGCGGCGAGAGGCGGGAAACACCCGCAGATCAGGCCGTAGTCTTCAACGCTAACGGCCCATCCCTCGAACGCCGCCGGTGACATGCCTTGAGTTGCTGTCCCTGGACCCGACGGGGGAGCCGGCGGACGATGTGATGGTGAAGCTGCTTGTGCGCTTGGTGGTCGTTTTGATGCAGGTAGGGCGAGGGGTGTGCTAAAGGACCCGGACCTGAGAGCTGTGGCGGGAGGGCTTGGTAATGGCAGATGAAGCACCACGCGGTCTCTTGCCGGTGTGTCGGTGACTAGCCTACTTCTTCCAGGGTTGCTTGCTCCATTCCTGGATTTCCTCTGACGCATCCTGGTGCCTGACCCCAGTTTAAACGATACTGCGCCGTGTTGGGGTGTGAAGGGTAGCAGAGACACCAGAATCTTGGTTGCGTTTATCTGTGTAGCGAGGGAGTACAAGGCACGCCGTGACAGAGAGCGGGGTCCAGACTGACTCCTGGTTCAAAGAATATTTCAAAGATTTCAAAGATTTATTAAGAAAAGAGGGGGGAAGATACAAACAATGGGTGGTACAGTACAAGATATAAAAAACATAGAAATACAGAAATACAGAAGAGGAGTAAAGTTGCTGGGCTGTCCAGCTTGCTGTTTTGTTGAGTCGAAATACATAGAAACAAATTATTGAAAAAAAATACATACATAAATAAAGTAAAATAAAAGAAAACAAGTAAAAATAAACAGAGTAAAAAGATATACAAAATAAATACATTATACATGAATAAGTAAAAAATCAATAGGAGATGGTCACCCGTCCAGGTTCGCGTCGGGCACAGCGTTGCTTAACCTCACTGGTCCGGGTGGTCGCTCGTCCAGGCACGGGCCGTGTAAGTGTTCACTTCACTACACTAGGGAGGATATACGGGTTCAATGGGCGGGCTGGAGGAATTGATTAGGGAACCTCGCTTCTAACAGATGGCGCGCGGGTCGCAGGTAGTAAGGGGGTAAGGGATGGGGGGATCCACCAGCGGGGGAGGATGAGCGCCGTTACAAGATTCAAACAGTCAGTCAGTCACGGGAAGAAGCACAAGGCACATCAGCCATCGCCCGCCTCCGCCTGGGCCACACCACGCTCAGTGCTCACTTGCACCACGTACGTCTGTCTTGTGACCCCTTCTGCCCTTGGTGTAGGACTACCCCTGAGTCCAAGGAACATTTCCTGCTTCAATGCCCACGCCTCCTCTCTCAACATAGTGCATTATGCTCCCGGCTCTCCGCCCTGGCCATCACAACACTCAACCTGCCCATCCTCCTGGCGGCCTCAGGCGTCCACCTCTCCTGGCAACCTGCTGTCCTTCGCCTTACTTGTGCCTTCTTGAGGAAGACCGGCCAGCTACCACGCCTGTGATACCCACACAGGACTACCCCAGGGCTCATAAGGATCCATAGATTTTCGTGGCCTCTTTTGTATCCTTATGAGCCCTGGGGTAGTCCTGTGTTTCGAAGGCCCAAGCTTTTAACTCCTCAGTGGTGTACCACAAGGGAGCAGCCTATTACCCACACTTTACACAATATATACATACGACATACCCCCACCAATTACAGATGGGATAAACATACAATATGCAGACGACATCACACAAATTATAACCAAGGCAGGAAAATCAAGAAATATGCTAACAAAAAAGATAGAGAAGAAAATTAAAAACATAAATGACTTTGAGAACAAATGGAAAATAAAAACCAACACATCAAAATTCACTATCCTCCCCATAGCGTTATTAAAGACAACCCCGGTTTACATCGGAGGAAACTTAATACCCTACTCAAATGAAACAAATGTATTAGGATTAAAACTCTGCCCACGTGGATACAGCAAACATGTCACACATATAATCAAAAAAGCTTCCCATGCACTCAAAGTAATAAAACGCTTTGAAACGCTGAACACCAACATAAAATTGCATTTAGTCAAAGCATGTGTCCTTCCTATCCTTACATATCCAACATACACACTTGACGCACTCTCAAAACAACAAATGCTTTCACTACAACGAATACAAAACAGAGCATTAATGTTTGCACACCAAGAGAAATACCCATACACAAAAACAACACAGGAACTACACTCATTATCAAACCTTGACCCTTTAAACATCACACTCCATAAAAGAGGAAACACAATTAAACAAAAAATAGAGAACGTCCTTAAGGATACAACATACATTACAGCAATCGATGATTACGAACATTAAAATGAACACAATTGGTTTCGGAAACCTATAACATATCTTAACAAAATTAACCCATCCCCCATGTTCACAAAATAGCAGACTGACCAGGAAAACATACCTTGGAGACATATGACATAAAACATACATCTAACCAACCCCACATGGCCTAGAACACAATACAACTAACAGACAAAATACAAGGATGGTTTTCACTCTCCTTTGCTGTGCGCCCTGAGTTGCTGTGGAGGTGTGGATTCTAACGATCGTGTAGAGCATGGTGGCTCCCGTTACCACTTTCTCTCCCCGGCAAGGGGTGGTGTACACCGGCAATGTCTGCAGACAACCGGCAGCGGAGGGAGGTTGAGGGGAAACATTACATCCACCAGTATTTCCATAAAAACTCCCACCAATTAATCTAACTCTTCCAAATACAAAAACATACACAAACAAAACACAACACACTATGACAGTTTTCATGCGCCCTCTGCTCTGCGCTCTGAGTTGCTGGGGAGGAAGTGTGGATTCTAACGGTCGTGTAGAGCATGGTGGCTCCCGTTACCACTTCCCCTCCCCAGCAAGGGGTGGTACACACCGGCAATGTTTGCAGACAACCGGCAGCAGAGAGAGGCAAAGCAGGAAACTTATAAAAAAGAAAAAAAAAAGACCCTTATCAGTTTGATAAAGAGCCACAGATTATTAATTATTGATTATGAATTATTGACTAGAGTAAGCCACAATGGTGAGCAAAAATAAAAAAAAAATTACTTAGCAAGACGGTTTGCCCGTCATCTTTACACTCCCACTTTATTTCCTTTCCCACTATTGCCCTCAACACTTCCCTTCCCACCAACTTTTACTCTTCATATTTTCACCCATCTTTTCTATCCCCCTTTCAACAACAACGCGGGAGCTTTTGTCCTTCCGACTGCCACGAGCCTTGTGTCGCTTACGCACCATAGGGTGTCTGGGGGTGTACGGAGAGGTATCACCTTGGTAAGAGGATGGGCGCCCCGGCATGTCACGGGAGATCTGATTACCCTGGTCCCCTACGTACACCCCAGCTCGAACGCATGGCTCCCAGTAGCTGCTTTTGGGCACAGCAGCGGTCACACCCCGGGCAACGGCGTCGCTCAGCCGGCTTAACTGCGTTCGGGTATTCGGCTGGAGAATTCCAGGCAAGGAATTGGAGGCTGCATGTCTCCACCTCCTGTGCATCCTCCAGTCATGGGTTAAATAACAGTCTGGGATGGCCACAGTCTTCCACTGTGGGCTCTCCAGCAGCGCCGGGGGGAGGCGTTTTTCAGGGCGGTGCTTCTGGTATACCAGTAAGTTCCGGCCACCTCCTGCAGCCATCCTCAGCCGCTGGTCGTCCTGGCACCCGTCATGCCACCAGCACCAGTTGAGGGTGTAGGATGTCGACCTCTGGCATCTGGGGAGCAGCGCAGGAAAGCCTCTGTCCCCCCACAGCTTAGCGTCACTCAGTTCCCGGGTAGTAGCCTAGCTGTGAGGACGCACCGGACCTGTATCTCTGTTGGCTTGCCAATAAAAGAAGAAAGACGGTCACTGTGTTTGTCAAGCACCCTTCATGGCGCAGTGAAATGGCGTCCTCAAGGCACCCCAGGTTCTCACCGAGCGGCAGCAGGCAGGCGAGGGCCAGGCTGCCTGCCAGGCCCCCGCTGACGATGGATGACGCTCTCGCGTTGCTGCAAGCAAGCATGGCGTCTCTCCCTACTGCACGCCAAGCCTCTGCCGGCAGACCGCCCGCCACCGCCACACCCGAGAAATGTGCTGCGGAGATGACGCCGACCAGCTTCAGGTCGTGGCGAAGATCAGTGGAATCCTGGTTAAGGCTGGCCAGATGGCCTGACCAGGAGGCAGTGCTGCACATCCGCCTGCTATGTGTTCCCGCCCTGCAGTGCACGCTGGATGCGAGGTATGAGACAGGACAGTGGGAGGCGCTGACGCCGAAGGAGGCTCTGGACGCGATAGGCAAGATCGTGCAGCAGTCGTCGAACCAGGCTGTGAAGTGGTATGACTTCTTCAATGCGCGTCAGGTGGGCGGTGAGTCGGTCAGTGTCTATATGACCCGGTGTGCCCAGGAGGTGGCAGACTGTGGTTTTCAGTGTCCCAGGTGCGATAGCAGCCTATCAGAGTACATGCTGCTGAGGAAGGTGATGGTTGGCCTTAGTGACCAGTGTTTGAGGCAAGAGGTATACAGAAAGTGCGGTGCATTCAGTGACATTGATAGTTTGAGAGAGTTCTGTGTATCGTTTGAGGCAGCGAGACGCGACGCCGTTTTTGGCGGGAAAAGTGAGCGGGACCATGCTGTGGCGGGAGCTGACGTCAGGGCGGATGACGTCACCGAGGAGCCCCTAGTTGCCAGTTACCGCCAACGTGGCCACACACCCGCCGGCCTGAGTGTGCACCCCAGTCAAGCGGCCCGCCCGGCAAGTCCTGTCATTACTGCGGGGAAAAGCACGGAAAAGCACCCTGCCCGGCACGAAACCTGGTGTGCAAGTCGTGTGGCAAGAGGGGACATATGAAGAAGGTGTGTTGGGCAGCGAAGAAACAGGACATGGCCGTCAACAGTGTCACTGTGGGCAGCGTGGCGGTGGCGCCAGAACCCCTGCTACAGGTGAGAGTCACCCCATTAGTGGAGGGGCTGAGACTACAGTGACAGCGGTCGCGGACACGGGAGCACAGGTGTGTGTCGCCGGCCCCAAACTCATGTCCAAGCTTGGTCTCTGGCCTGCGCTTCTGCAGCGTCGGGCTGGCATACGGGACCTCGCCAGAATACCGCTCTCCAGTCTGGGGGCAGCTACCTGCCACATCAGCCTCCCGGGCCATACTACGGTCCAGGATGTGCACTTTGTGGAGAAAGTGGAGCGGCTGTACCTGTCGTGCACCACATGCAAGGAACTCGGCCTCATCCACCAAGATTTTCCCAAGCCACCGGCCGTAACAGCCGGTGTGGGAGTGACGGACAGCGACGCCCACAGCGTGCCGGGCCGGACTGCAGCTATCCCCATGCAGCCCTTGGAGGAGAACGTCCCTCAGCTAGACCAGTGGCTGCTGAGGCACTTCTCGGCGTCCACTTTCAACACTGAAGGTTACCCTCTACGCGTGATGCAGGGCCCGCCTCACCACATTCACCTGCAGCAGGATGTGCAGCCCTATGCTTGCCACACACCAGCCACAGTTCCCAAACACTGGGCAACCGAGGTGAAGAGGCAACTGGACGAGGACGTCAAGCTGGGCGTCATCCGCCCTGTCCCGGCAGGCGTGGCATCGGAGTGGTGCGCGAGGATGGTGGTGGTGGCTAAAAAGTCTGGCAAACCAGGAAGAACGGTGGACTTTCAAAGACTGAACTCCTGCTGCCTGCGGGAGACCCACCACACGCCCACGCCCTTCGACATGGTGTCAGATGTCCCACCTCACTCCTACAAGACTGTGGCGGATGTGCATTGGGGATTCCACCAGGTGGAGCTTGATGAGGAGAGCCGCCACTTGACTACATTCATCACGCCGTGGGGGCGGTACCAATACTGCCGCACGCCGATGGGTCACTGCTCAGCCACAGACGCTTACACCAAACGGTTTGATGACGCGATAAGTGGCTTCCCCCGCAAACACAAGTGTGTGGACGACACTCTCCTGTATGACGCCGGCATTGAGCAAGCATTCTGGCACACTTACGACTTCCTGGAGCGGTGTGCCATGGTAGGCGTCACCCTCAAACCGGAGAAGTTTATGTTCTGCCGCAGGGAGGTGGAGTTCGTCGGCTTTCACGTTGGTTGGGAAGCGTACAAGCCCACCGAGGACCGTCTCTCAGCAATAAGGCACTTCACAATGCCTGGCCAGCCCACCATCACCGACGTGAGGTCACTGTTTGGATTTGTCAACCAGCTGGCACCCTTTCTGGCCACCGCCCCCCATCATGGAGCCGTTTAGAGACCTCCTGAAGAAGCCAACAGGACGGAAAGTATACTGGGACGAGCAGCTGCAGCGGAAGCTGGAGCAGGCGAAGGAGACCATCTGTGAGCTGGCCAAGGACGGTCTGGCCTTCTACGACCGCACTAGGCCGACGGCTGCCATCACAGACTGGAGCAGAGAAGGCATAGGCTTCGTCATCTTGCAACAGCACTGCTCCTGCGTGTCGCCTGAGGCCCCACTCTGCTGCAAGGGGGGGGCTGGCGCCTGGCTCTCTGTGGTAGCCGCCACTTAACTCCGGCTGAACAAGGGTACGCGCCCATAGAAGGTGAGGCACTGGCAGTCGCATACTGCCTCCACAAGGCCCGCCTCTTCCTTCTAGGCTGCCCCAATCTCATCCTGGTGACTGATCACCGTCCTCTGGTGGGCCTGTTGGGTGATAAAGCGCTCACGGATGTCGCCAACCCAAGGCTGTTCAGGCTGAAGGAGCGGACGCTGCAATTCAAGTTCACGATCCGCTACCTGCCGGGAAAGAAGAATTGCGCAGCAGACTTCCTATCTAGGCACCCATCTATGAAGGCAGCCCCTGGTGCCCTGGAGGAGGAACAGGATGAGGAGATGTCAGTAGCCATGGCCGTCGCCACCGTTGCTGCACTAGAACTGCAAGACAACCTCACCCTCGACGAGGACATGGTGCTCCAGGCATCAAGGAACGATCCTGTGTACCAACTACTGCTGGCCAGGGTGCTGGCGGGTGACTGGCACCCACAGAGGTCCCAGGAGCTGGCATGCCTGCGCCCCTTCTACAGCATCAGGGAGAGGCTGGGGTGTCGCGAGGCCTGGTGACGTATGCTTTCCACAGCAACCATCCTCGCCTGGTGATTCCGGACCTCCTACGCAAGCAGGTTGCAGCCCACCTCCACGCAGGCCACCAGGGCATAGACTCGATGCTCAGGAGAGCACGACAGGCAGTATACTGGCCTGGCATTGAGGGAGACCTGAGGCATTACCGCACTAACTGTGACACGTGCAACACACACGCCCCCTCCCAACCCCCCGAGCCTCTTCTCTTCACTCCGCCCCCTGACTATCCCTTTCAGCAGACTGTGGTGGATTTGTTTCAGCTGGAGGGGCATGACTACATTGTCTACGCAGACAGGCTGACGGGTTGGCTGGAGGTGTCTCACCTGCCTGATGGCACAGAATCAGGCAGAGTTAAGGACGTGCTGCGTCACCACTTCTCGAGATGGGGTGCCCCAGAGCAGCTCTCCATGGACGGAGGCACCAATCTGGGGAGTGAGGAGATGAAGAGCTTCCTCCAGAAGTGGGGGGTAGGTGTTCGGGTGTCCTCGGCGCACTTCCCACAGTCAAACGGAAGGGCAGAGGTGGCCGTGAAGTCTGCCAAGAGAATACTACGGGGAAACGTTGGAGCTGATGGCAGTCTTGACAACGATAAGATCTCTCTCGCTCTACTCCAGTACCTTAACACACCTCTACGGGGCATCAATAGATCACCAGCTCAGCTAGCAACAGGCCGCCAGCTACGGGATGGAGTACCATCAGTGAAGAGGAGACTTGAGGTTGACAAGTTTTGGGGAAGGACGCTGCGGCAGCGAGAACGTCAGATGGCGCACCACCACGACAGAGTGGTGGCTGACAGGAGCGTCACACGCTCCCGCGCGCCCCTTGCACCTGGCGACAGGGTTCTCGTCCAGGACCACCAGCACGGCAGGAGGTGGAACAGAGCAGGCATCGTCATAGAGGCAAGGGACCACAGGCAGTATCTCGTCAGACTTGACGGTAGTGGCCGCATCTCCCTCAGAACGCGGCAACATCTGAGGCCAGCACCTGCGGCGCCTCAAGCCTCCAACACTGAAGACCGGGCACCGCCGACTTCACTGCTATCACCGTCCCCTCCCTCCCCAGCGCCCGAAAGGATGGTGAAGGGAGCGCCAGGCGACCCCCGAGGTGGCTGAAGGATTATGTGTAAGAAGGTACAGAAGTATCACAAGTGGTGATATTAGATTGTGGACTTGTCATTTATTCATGTTTTCTTTCATGTTGCTTTTTTGCTGCTCCCAGGTTATGTTTATTTTATTTAAGAACACTGTCACTGCATTAGCCAGGGTTCTTAGCTTGTTGGGGGGGAAGTTGTAGGATGTCGACCTCTGGCATCTGGGGAGCAGCGCGGGAAAGTCTCTGTCCCCACAGCGAATAGCATTTTCCAAGGCAGACCATTTGGTTGAGTTAATGAAAAAGATGTTTCCTGACTGTGAAACTGCCAAGGAAATGACTATGAAAAAAACAAAAGCCTCATATGTCATGCAGTATGGATTAGCGTGGGAAAAACGGGAAGAAGTTACGGAGATCTAGTTGTTTTTCGGTCAATCTAGTCTTTTTCGGAGGGACAATCTTGTGTTTTCTGAAATTCTAGAGTGGCAACACTGGTCCCCACAGCTTGGCGTCACTGAGTTCCCGGGTAGTAGCCTAGCTGTGAGGACGCACCTGACCTGTATCTCTGTTGGCTTGCCAATAAAAGAAGAAAGACGGTCACTGTGTTTGTCAAGCACCCTTCAGTTAATGTTTTATAATGTTTTACTGTTTTTAACTTTAATGTTTTCCAAGAAAAATTATACTTCCTTTTGTACCAGACCACTATCTTCAATTCGGCAGTCTTTAAATCGTTTACATCAATTGTCAATTTATCTTCAAGAATGACCACTGTTACTTTTTTTCCTAAATAAAATTAGTATTGTTACTTTTTTTTCTTGATACTTTATTTCCTAGCAAAATTTTTTTCTTTTTTTCCGTCACTTTTTTTTTCCTGATACTTTCTTTCCTACAATCGACACATGACAATGGATGTAGCTAGGAAACAAAACTGAAATGCATAACATGGAGGTAGATATTCATTCTCTAACATACTTGTGAATGAGCTGAGTAAACATGTAGTAATTGCTGAGATGAATGGCTTTAAAAGACTGTTGGATGAAAGTATAGATAAGGATGATATGTGGGATGGATAAGATTAATATTGGATTATTTCAAGGGTGGTGAAAAGGAACTGCCGTGGGTACACCATATGGCTGAATGTAAGAAGTGTACTGAAGCAAATAATCTATTATCATGGCATTAATTGTGAAGCAAATAATTATTATCTGATCCAACCTAACTTTAACTTAAACAAAATTAACCTAACCCAACATAACCTAACTAATCTTAACCTTAACAAATTTAACCTAACCAAATTTAATGTAATAAAACTTAACTCAATTTAACTTAACCAATAACCTAACTCAGTTTTATATGTACAACTAAACTTAACTTAACCAAGTTTAATATAGCCAGACTTCACCTAACCAAGATATTTCTTCTAATATAAACACTGAATTTTGCTTTCTGATCAGTTCAGAACCACTTTACATAAATTGTTTCAATTGGAATTAAGTTTACATATTACTCGGTTGTTTTTTTTTCGTTTTTTTCCCCAAAATAGGTAGTGAATAATACTCAGGTGACACATCACAATATTTTATACTCTGTTAAATACCACAGCCCTTTCATACAGCGGCGTAGTGAGAGATAGATTTACATGGGGCGAAACCTGGAATTGCTGCACCCGAAAGCAATTAAAATGTGAAATTAAGCATTTGTGTATTATGTATACATATTATATTATACATACATCAACTTTAAATCATTATTTTGCATGCCTTCAATGTTGCAAATTCTAATATAACAGTATGAACACCAGTACTCTCAGTAGCCTTGCTTGTGCCGTCCACTGAGAAATGCCCCCCCAGATGGGAACCGCCTTGTCTTGGTGTGGGTGCTTGCGTGCCCCTGTGACCTGGCGAGCTAGGCTAGAGGGGGCTTAGGCCCTTGCTCTGCCCTTTCGAGGGGGAGAGGGCTACCCATGCTAGTAAGGTCGCCAGTGAGGGGCCAGACTAAATGGTTCCTACGTAGGCTGCCAGTGGACAGCGGAGCCACCTGCTGGAGGGATCGCCCAGTAGGGGCCGTCCTGTGCTGGATGGTTGGGTGTCCAGGCTGGGATGCTTTGGGAGGGGGATCTCAGCTCTGTCGTGGACAAACATTCGTATCATGTGGGGCCTTTTTTTAAAACGACTGGTCCGCATGGGGACGAGGTACCCCGTCCACGGCAGCCAGCGCTCCCTCCCATTGTAGTCCCAGTAGGTGGTTTCCCTTGCCCCTGGAGCCAATCTTTTTGGCTAACTGTTTTTTTATGGGAAAACACAAAAAACATTCAGGTTCTCGTGAGGTGGCTGACCTGGTCCACGAGACGTCATCTTCAGGTCTGAGTAAGGAGGAGGATTCCCCTCCACAAGGGCCTCCCACAGCAGTCTCCCGTTCTGGAAGTTCTTCTGAGGGACGCGTTTCTGCTGCATATGACTCCCTTGTGATGGTAAATGTTAATCCATCATTTTCCTATGTTACGTTCACCGGTTAAACTGGTAAGATTGGCATCGGGGAGCCGGTGAACAATAACAATAAAAAAAAAAACACTGCAGGTTCAACAGGTGAGGAAATGCAAAAGGGGGTCACTTTAAAAAGCTATTTTGATAACCCATAATGAAATTGACACATATATAACAAGAAACATGAAACACAGATATATAACATGAAACACAGGAAAATGACATACACATATACATATAACACAGTAATAAATACAACAATAAAGAACCCAACTTAATACCTAACAATAATCCTAATCCTATATAGAGGCAATGTGGAAAACACGGACGAGGGGAAGTGATACTTATGCGGTGTCGCAGTGGTGAAATGCTGGGTGATGGTTGATCCCACGGTAGACCCAAGAGGCGTTGTGTTCACTGGTTGAGGCTTGGATCTCAACTCCAATCCAGAAAGCCAAGAGCTGGCTCAACACTTTCGGTTGAGTCGAAAGGGGCCGCGTGAATCCAACTTCGGGACAGTAGCGGGGCTTCATGAAACGGTGACGTGGAGGGTTCATGAAACGGTGGCGTGGAAGGTTCACGAGACGGTGACGTGGAAGGGGAGGCGGAGAGGTGGCGAACGAGGTAACAAGCGGAGAAGGTGATGGTAGTAATGTATGTTACGGGCGGGCTGTAACATTTCCTCCCCCCTAAGACCTCCGTAATGGGCTCATGAAGGAGGTGAGACGGGAGATCTTGATAAGGCGTCGGCGATGATGTTGTCCACCCCCTTGATATGGTCACTTGTAGATGGAAGGGGCGGGAGTGATCCGGCGTCCAGACCACTGGTTCCGAGGAGAGAAATGCCTTGAGGTGTTGGAAGGCTTGGTCACAGGTCGGGGTCCAGTGGAAGGGGACGGAAGTGCTGATAAGGTCCGTCAGGGGGGCGGCCAGGGTGGAGAAGTTCTTACAGAAGCGTCTGTAAAAACCAGCCATCCCCAAGAACCTCATGAGAGCTTTCCTGGTGGTAGGGACAGGGAAGCCAAGGATGGCCTCCACGTTAGCTCTCTTGGGGTGAACCTTGCCGTTCCCCACCACATGTCCCAGGTAGACCACCGTAGACTTCCTGAAGGTGGACTTGGCCAGGTTGATTGTAAGCCCGGCTTCCTGCAACCGACCCATGAGCCTCCGAAGACGGGTCAGATGTGTCGCCCAGTCGTCTGCAGTCACCACCAGGTCGTCCAGATATGCAGATGTTCCCTCCAAGTCCTGAGTGATGTAATTTATAGCCCTCTGGAAGGTGGCGGGAGCATTAGACAAGCCAAAGGGCATCACTGTGTATTGGTATAGTCCGAAGGGGGTGATGAAGGCGGATATTATTTGGGCCTCGTCCGAGAGGGAATCTGGTAGTAACCTTTAAGCAAGTCTATAGTGGTTACAAATTTGGCTACTCCTATACTATCTATAAGGTCCTCTATCAAGGGCAATGGGTAGGAGTCTGGCACCGTCACTTTATTTAATTTCCTGTAGTCGGTGCAAAATCGACTACTACCATCTGGCTTAGATGTTAACAGGCAGGAGAAGCCCAGGAGATATACTAGGTTCTGCAAGGTGATGACAGAGCAGATAGTCTACCTCTTTTTCATCAAGTCTCTTTTAATGGGTGAAATGCGATAGGCTGGTTGTCTTATAGGCTTGATGTCATTAGATATTAATGTTATGTCATGTTGGATAGTATTACAAACTCCTGGAAGGTCACCTGTGATTTCAGAAAAGTCTAGCAATAACTTTTAAGATCAGACTGTTGTGAAGGTGTTAAGGAAAGAAACACCTCATCAAGGTTGGACATGATTTGGCTGTTTGAGGGGCGTCCTTTAGGTGACGAGAAGAGGAATTCGATGTCGGACTCTTCCTCGGGGGGCACAGGACCAGACTCCTTCCCTACCAGACATACAGGTACAGCGCGAGACAAGTCGTCCTCTGGTTCTCTGGAGTGGTAAGGTTTCATTAGATTAATATGAACTAGTTGGGAATCCTTACGACGGTCAGGAGTGTGGACCACATAATTTAATGGACTTAGTTTTTGAGCCACAACATAAGGTCCCATGAACTTACTGTGAAGAGCATTGCCTGGAGTGGGGAGAAAAGTAAAACCTTGTCTCCTGGTTTGAAACTTCTCATGACAGATTTGGGAAGAGAATTCTGTTGCATTTTAGTTTGAGATTTGAGGAAGTTTGATTTAGCAAAAGATCTGACTTCACTGATTTTATTCTTAAGGTTACTGATGTAGTCAGACACACTGGGGCTTGAAGGAGTATTTTGAGTAAACCATTGATCCTTTAATATTTTGAGAGGCCCCCTGATCTGTCTACCATAGAGTAATTCAAAAGGGAGTAACCTAAAGAATCTTGAGGAGATTCTCTTAAAGCGAAGAGAAGGAAAGAAATACTTTCATCCCAGTCTCCTTGATGCTCCAAGCAATACTTCTTCATCATGGATTTTAATGTTTGGTGAAACCGCTCCAGACAGCCTTGGGATTGGGGTGGTAAGCCGAGGAGGTTACATGGTCGATGTTTAGCTCATTCACTATCTGTTGGAAAAATGGCTAGTGAAATTGCTACCCTTGTCAGACTGAATTTGTTTTGGAATTCCTACCGAGGTGAAAAATGTATTAGATGTTTTACAATGGTCTTTGATGTGATGTTCTTAAGAGGGAATGCTTCAGGGTACCTGGTAGTGGGATCCATGAGGGTTAACAAATACTGATTCCTTCGTTTGGTTTTGGGTAAGGGCCCTACGCAGTCTAGAATGATCTTTTCGAAGGGCTCCGTCTGAACTGGAATAGGCGTCAGAGGAGCTGGCACAAGGCGTTCGTTAGGCTTACCCACAATTTGACATATGTGACATGTTTTACATAGTGTGACACATCCTTTTTCATTCCTGGCCAAAAAAAATGTTGAAGAGCCTTCTTGTAGGTTTTTTGGATGACCTGACAATCCATCATGAGCTAGTTCTATAATGGCTGGTCTTACAGACAAGGGGATGACAACTTGATGTGTTTCTGACCAGGTGTCTAGTTGTTTCAGTTCAGGAGGTCTGTAGGCACGCATCAGGACTCCTTCCTGATAATAAAAACAAGGCAATTTAGACATAT
The DNA here is from genome assembly GCF_017591435.1 of Portunus trituberculatus. Taxonomy (NCBI): domain Eukaryota; kingdom Metazoa; phylum Arthropoda; class Malacostraca; order Decapoda; family Portunidae; genus Portunus; species Portunus trituberculatus. The sequence continues at coordinate 8,284,680 of NC_059287.1, read as the reverse complement.
CCTTTGTCTCACTGGCCACATGTCTGATCTTAGCCAAAGTGAGATCCTGTTCCTGAGCATTAATCAAATTCTCCTTTGAAATGATGTTATTATACAAGTTGTCAGTAGAGGCAATCATTGGTGGAGGAGGTGATGAAAAGGCAGGGGACTTGGACTGAGACCTGGTGACTGCACACACTGGGAAGAAGTGAGGGATGTTTCGTCCAGGGTCTTAGTGGGACTTTCTGTTAAGGGAGAATCAAGAACAATTAAGTTTGGAACAGCCAAGTTACCCGCAAGATCATTACCCAGTACAAGATGTACCCCCGGTACTGGCAGTTCACCAGGTTTAATGGCTACCTCAACCTCTCCTGAAATGAACGGGCACTGTAAGCTAATATTAGCCAAGGATAGGAGAGCTGTGATTCGAGACCTGTAAGGATCACCTTCTCCCAGTGAAAGCCTGTTTGATGTTAGGGATGACATCTTCCCTTAAGATGGATTGGGCAGCACCTGTATCACGCAGAACCTTGATATTTATTGCCTTGTCTTTACCATCAGTCAGGGACACTTTACCTTGATACATGTACGAGTCATAAAGTTCTAGAGGAGAGTTGACAGGGTTAGCTAGGGCCACTGGTTTCTTGTTCTCAAATGTGTTAGGTTTAGGGCCACAAAAGAAAGTTGACGTTGAGAACCCTTGCAATTTGGGTGTCTACATTTCTGGATCGTGTGACCTGGCTTCTTACAGTATGTACACCAGGGGGAATTATATGCATTTGGCGAGAATCCGGTTGGCTTACCACCCGCGCCCCCAAAACCTTCCCCAAAGGAGGACCTAACATTAGACAGTGAACCACGACCTCTACTACCCAGGGATCCCATCAACAAAGCAAACGCATCAGCCACTTTAGCGGCAGACATAAGATCACTCTCTCCCGTTCTTCCACATGCCTCAGAATATTAAAGGTAACTTGTTCTTCCATTCTTCCAGGACCATTAGATTGAGCAACTCCGAAAAGGTGGTAATGTTAAGGGCGGCTAACCATTTCTTAAATTGTCTTAGTTTCTCACTAGCGAATTCAACATAGGTGTGAGACTCTGGTTTCACATACTTTCGAAACTGCTGTCTGTATCCATCAGAAGTGATAGAGTAGGCGTCTAGAATGTTACCTTTGATCTCTTCATATTCTACCTCATCACTAAGGCCGTTGTATACCCTATAAGCTTTTCCTACTAGCTTAGGGACAAGGAGAGACACCCACTGATCCTTGGGCCATTTATTCCTATTAGCAATGCTCTCAAAAGCGCGAAATGACCCGTCAACATCAGATTCATCAAAAGGGGGAACTAGCGGAGCAGCTGTAGCAGGATTAAAGCTTGCTAGCTGTTTCTTTATATCTATTTCTTCCCTCTAAACTTAGCGTCATTTCGTAGGGCTAACTCCTGAATTTCTAACTCTTTCTCCTGCCTTTTAAGTTGTAACTGAAATTCTCTCTCTTCTTTTTTTTTCCCGTAGTTCTCTCTCTATCTTTATCTTCTTTTTCTGCCTGTAGTTGCATTTGTTTTCATGCATCCGGTATTCTAGTTTAAGCTTCTCAATTTCCCATTGACTTATCCTACTCTTATCCTGTTCTTCCTGGGGACTGTGTATTATAGTCCTCGTAGAGGCTGACATGGGAGTTAACTCTTCTATGGCATTTCCTAGCAACTGACCTTCTTGCACTAGATGTTCAACAACTACATTCTTAATGACCTCTTTAGTCATCTGAGACGTGATGGGAACATCAAAATGTTTAGCGATGGTCTTCCATTGGTCCTTCTTTATATTAGCATCTTTAAGTTGTTCCAGAGAAGGGTCGGCACAAAAATCTTCAACGTTAAACTGAGCGGAAGCCATATTAAATAGATGTTAAACCACAAAAAAAAAGAAAAAAATAAGCGAAATACTTAAGTGAGGAACTTGGCAGAGTGATAATAAAGGCAACCTTGAAAATTACCTAGATTATACTTAAGTAAACACTTATGAGTACAATCACTAATGAGGGGTAAACTAGAGAGTTACGGCATTAAGAGGGATCCGGATTACTCTAGTTACGAGACTTGAGAGTGAGGAGCGAATTGTACTGAGACTTGTTATTGATAAGGAGGCGGATTAGTCTGAGAGACTAGTTAAAATGGCCGATTCTAACTAGCGAGAAAATGATCCGCGAAGTGAGGGATTGAGGGTTCGCATGAACATATGATGATCCCAACACTTGGATAACACTTATTACACACCTGCCTATGTGCAAAAATAGAGATAAGTGCTATCGGTGAACACGCCTTTCTACCTGGTTTCCTGCTCTACCACTGCTATGCGATACCAATGAAAGTCACGAAGCACGTTTAACCCAAAAGGAGCCACTTGATCGCACAAAGGTAAATTTAAACCACACGCAGAGTAAGTCACAGAAAAAAAACACATCAGAGTCACAACACCACAGAAACACAAGCAATCACAGAAAAAAGTCACTGGAAAATGGAACACTGAACATGGGTTATAATAGTCCTGTCACGGTCGCCAATTGTTACGTTCACCGGTTAAACTGGTAAGATTGGCATCGGAGAGCCGGTGAACAATAACAATAAAAAAACACTGCAGGTTCAACTGGTGAGGAAATGCAAAAGGGGTCACTTTAAAAGCTATTTTAATAACCCATAATGAAATTGACACATATATAACAAGAAACATGAAACACAGATATATAACATGAAACACAGGAAAATGACATACACATATACATATAACACAGTAATAAATACAACAATAAAGAACCCAACTTAATACCTAACAATAATCCTAATCCTATATAGAGGCAATGTGGAAAACACGGACGATGGGAAGTGATACTTATGCGGTGTCGCAGTGGTGAAATGCTGGGTGATGGTTGATCCCATGGTAGACCCAAGAGGCGTTGTGTTCACTGGTTGAGGCTTGGATCTCAACTTCCAATCCAGAAAGCCAAAAGCTGGCTCAACACTTTCGGTTGAGTCGAAAGGGGCCGCGTGAATCCAACTTCGGGACAGTAGCGGGGCTTCATGAAACGGTGACGTGGAAGGGGAGGCGGAGAGGTGGCGAACGAGGTAACAAGCGGAGGAGGTGATGGTAGTAATGTATGTTACGGGCGGGCCGTAACACCTATCATGCCTTGCACTCACTTCTCAAGGCGTATGGTTTGGTTGTTCGCATTCGACTGGTTTATGATAAGGACTTTCCTTCTAACCGCTGCTATGTGACGTTTATGTCTTGTGATGAAGCCCGTTTGGCTTATGAACATGTAGCATCTCTGCCCCTTGCCGGCCCTGGCTTTAAAACTGAATTTCTCCAGTCACGTAATATTTCAGACAGTGACATGGATTACATCCCAAATGCTTTTGAAAACTATTTAGAGAATTCAGTTCCTGAGGTCCGCCAGATCCCGCCTCCTCGTTGGTTTGTGGCATACTATAGAAATGGGCGTGGGAACTTCATTCATACCTCCCGGTATCTTGCCAAAGAAATCGGCACTATTCCTGAGGGGAATCTGAAAAAGTAAGAGAAGGGGGTGCTCGTGCGAGCTAAAGATATTACGCAGGCGAGGATGTTACAACATCTCCCATGCCCTACTGATAGCATGTTTGAGACTGAAGGCTCATCCTACTTTCAATTATAGTAAAGGTTGTGTGTACAGTCAGGGTCTTTACGAATTTCCTGAAGAGGAAATACTGGGTATGTGTCCTAACTCAGTCCAGAAGGTGACTAAGATGAGGAATTCTACCAACATGGTCCTTCTCACTTTCTTTGGTTCCACCCTTCCTGTCCGTGTTCATATCGGTCCTATCAATCTTAGGGTGAGACGTTTTGTTTCCCGTCCTCTTCAATGTTTCTCGTGTTACGGCTACGGTCGTGGCAAAAGCTCCTGTAAGGAAGCTGCTCGATGTGGTAATTGTTCTGCACTAGATTCACACACTGAGGAGCATTGCAATGCTGCTGCTTACTGTTTCCACTACCGTGATGCTCACCAGGTACGTTCCAGGCAATGCCCCAGGTATCGCCTGTAGCAGGACATTTTACAGCTTGCTAACACTCAGTTCATCAGCCTAGGTAGCGCCCGCCGTGAACTCCTGTACCGCCAGAAGGACGGTACTGGTGCGACATCCTATGCTTCATTGGCCGCTCGCTCTTCAGCTGAGTCTGCCGGTCCGAAGACGACAACTCCTGCTACCTCTCGCTCTGTTGGGGCGGGTGGTCCTGTTCATTTGGCCAATAGGTTTGCCCTTTTGTCCGACGACTCAGTTGAGTCACCTGCAAGAAGCGACGAGAATAATACGGACTTGACCAAACTAACCCATGTAGTGGATGTCCATTTGCCTCCTGTATCGCCTAAGCCTTTGAAGGACATGACCAAACGGCACCGCGGCTCTGTGGAGTCGATCGATTTAACTCAGCCTAAACAATCTAAGGTTTCTCCCGGTGCACGTGACCGTGAGTCCTCCAGGGACCGCTCTGCAATGGTAGCTCCAGTAGTTTCTGTCCAGCCTTCTGTGACGCCCTCCGTCTCAGATCGGGCTTCTTGTGATGAGGACGGTCTTAGCATGGAGACGTCCGATGATATTGTCACAGCCGTCCCTTGTGGACCCGCTGTGTCAAAAAATGGAGTGCAGCCTGACCCTCGTCCTCCGAGGACCGGTAGGAGTGATGATGGTTCGCATCACTCACCGGCAGGCCGAAAGGCAGCGGTCCAACGACCCGGCACATCACAACTCCCGGTGTCTTCTCGTCGGTTAATTATTTCTAGTCAGGTGAGTCACGGGCAGCCCCTTCAAAAGGCTCGCCCGTCCACTGCACCTAAATAGTCATCTTCAAGCTTCTACAGTGGAACTGTAGAGGCCTTCGCGCCTCGTGGGGGGAACTGAGCTTTATTGTCGGAGTTCTCTCCAGCCTGTGTAGCTCTACAAGAGACTATGCTAGGTGATAGTACTTATTCTAGTCCTCCTGGCTATCGTGCCTCTTTTAACACTCCTTTCCCTGACCAGGGCCACCACGGTGGCACAGCTATCCTAGTCCGTCAAGACATACCTGTTGTCCCTTGCAACTCAACTCCCCTTCAGGTGGTTGCTGTTAAGGTTTTATGGGACGATCCTACACTATTTGCAGTTTATATCTCCTCCTCGGCTTCCTGTCTCCAGGGGTGAGCTTGACGGCCTGGTGCGTCAGCTGACTCCGCCTTTTCTTTGTTGGGAGATTTTAACGGCCGTCACCCATTGTGGGATGAAGGTGCTAGTAATCCTCGTGGGGTTTTAATCGGTTCTTTTATTGAGGATGAGGGATTGAGGTTTTAAATTCTGGGATGTCACACATTTCCACAGTCCTACTGGGACTTTTACAGCTATCGATCTTTCTATTTGTACATCTAATTCTTTCCTTGATTTTAATTGGCGGGTCCTACCGGATTTACACGGTAGTGACCACTTTCCGATTTTATTGCAATCTGTAAACTCTGAGCCACAGTCCCGGCCCCACGCTGGGTTTTAGACAAGGCAGATTGGCCTCGATTCACAGACCTTAGCTCTTTATCCGTCCGCTGGCTGACTTTTCTACTTGTGCTGAGGCTGTTGATTATTTTACCGATTTTTAAAAATTTCAGTAGCGCTTCACACAATCCCTAGGACGTCAGGTCGCTTTACTAAGCGTCCCGTTCCTTGGTGGAACGCAGCATGCACTAAAGCTGTGAAGAGAAACGGGCGGCTTTCTCTCGTCTCCGGTGACATCGTGGGGACCCGCAGTGCCTGGAATCTTTTCGGCGCTGCCGAGCTCGGGCCCGCCGCGTTTTGAAAGAGGCACAAAGAGCCTCTTGGAAAGCTTATGTGTCTTCCATTAATGCCCACACCCCTCTTACGGATGTCTTTAACAAAGTCCGCCGAATTGCTGGGAAGTATTCTGCTCCTCCCCACCAGTTTTGTTGTCTGCTGGGCGAACGGTGGCAGACCCTAGGACTGTCGCCGACCTCTTCGCGGAGCACTTTGCCAGTGTTTCCCGGAGGCATCCTGCAGCCCCGGCGCACGTTACCGCCAGAGAATGGAATCTCTCGGCATAAATTTTTCTTCCTCTGGAGGAGTCTATAATGTCCCTTCTCTGCCTCCGAGTTGCGGACTGCTTTGTCCCAGTGTCATGACTCTTCTCCTGGTCCAGACGATATTCCTTATGCCTTTTGCGTCACATGTCTGACAGTGCTTTTAACTTTTATTAAATCTTTATAATATGATTTGGCATACCGGTGACTTTCCATCTTCTTGGGCTGTGGCAGTGGTTCTCCCATTTCCGAAGCCTGGGAAAGATCATCTCCAGGCTACGAATTACCGTCCTATATCTTTGACGTCTTGTATTTGTAAAGTGTTAGAAAAGATGGTAAATGTAAGACTCATGTGGTACTTGGAGACGTGGGAAGTACTTGTCATCGGTACAGTACGGCTTCCGAAAGATGAGGTCTACTACGGATGCTCTTTTATCCCTAGAGTCTTCTATTTGTGAGGCCTTCGCTAATCACCACCACCAGGTTACTGTATTTTTTGACCTGGAGAAGGCCTACGACACAGCTTGGTGTCATGGGATTTTACGTTCCTTGTTTAATTTTGGTCTCCGTGGCCACCTTCCTATTTTTATCCAGCAGTTTTATCCAGACGTCTTTTACGGGTTCGAGTGGGAGTGTTCTCCGATGCTACTGCTCTAAATGACGGTGTCCCACAGGGAAGTATTCTTAGTGTTACGCTATTCGCAGTTGCAATAAATGGTGTTATAGATACTCTACCGGATGGCGTTCACAGCTCTTTATATGTGGACGACTTGTGCATCTCTTTTGCTGCTGCTAGGATGTCACTGATTGAGCGAAAGCTCCAACTGGCAATAAATCGGGTGTCCAGTTGGGCCAACATAAACGGTTTTCGATTCTCCACCTCAAAGACCGTGTCTATGCATTTTTGTCGAAATCGTGGCGTCCATCCAGATCCCGATTTATATTTAGCCAATAGACGCATCTCATGTGTGGAGGCCACTCGATATCTTGGCCTATTGTTTGACAGCCGTCTTACTTGGGTTCCACATTTCCGTTCTCTTAAAGCGTCTTGCAGGACTGCACTATCCCTTCTTCGTGTTTTAAGTCACACCTCTTGGGGTGCGGACAGGGACACTTTGCTGCTTCTTCACCGTACACTTATACTTCCAAAGCTGGAGTACGGCTGTGAGATCTATTCATCCGCAACGGATGCACGACTACGCACGCTTGACCCCGTGCATCATGCTGGGGTCCGCTTGGCTACGGGTGCATTTCGGACATCTCCAATACCTAGCCTTCTAGTGGATGCTGGTTTCTGGCCGCTCGACCTCCGGCGCCAGTCTTCGATGCTCCGGTGTTGGTTTCGCACCCACCGTCTTCTCGATTCTGTCCCTTGTCTGTCATTATTGCGGGACTCGTGTTCGCAGGCGTATGTCACTCGACCAAGTCTATCTAAACCTTTTGGCCTTCGAGTGGCAAACCTCATGATGGAGTTGTCCATCAACCCCACTCCTGTCTCCTCTTTCCGGCTCCCACGAGTTGGTTATTGGCAGCTTTCGGTTGTTTCATTATGCCCTCCTGCCATGGATGGCAAGAAAGATTTTCTGCCAGCTCTGTCCCACACACGGTTTTTAGAACACTTTTTTATCCATTCTGATGATATCCCCGTTTTTACTGATGGTTCCAAATCCGACGCAGGCGTTGGGTTTAGTGTGGTTTTCCCCTCTTTTTATCGGTGTGGCAGCCTTCCTTCAGTGGCGTCCATTTTTACGGCGGAGCTGTCTGCCATAGTCCTAGCTTTACAGATCATTTTTACTCTCCCTGTTTCGTCTTTTACAATTTTTTGTGATTGTCGCAGTGCTCTTACTGCTCTCTCTAGCACTGTCTCCCTTAATTCTTTGGTTTTATCAGCCCTTGAGTGGCTATATCTTCTTACACAGCGAGGATATCGTGTTGGGTTCTGTTAGGTCCCTGGTCACGTAGGTGTTCCCGGGAATGAACACGCAGATCGCCTCGCTAAAGAGGCAGCAAGTCGCGCTCCATCTCTTGCCCCCGTTCAGTTTCGAGACCTATTTCTTTTTATTCGTGTGGCGATTGCAGCAATTTGGCAGAGGAGATGGCTAACGGGGGTCACAACCTCGAAAATGGGAGAGATCACTACTTACATTCTCACTCAGTGGACATACTCCCATGTCCGGGATCGCCGTGCACAGACTTTATTGGTGCGACTGCGCATAGGTCACAGGTACCTTACACAAGGGTACCTGTTGAGCAGGGACCCACAACCTTATTGTGATGACTGCTTGGTGCCGCTCACTGTACGACACTTGCTTGTAGAGTGCCCTAGTTTAATTGAGTTACGACACCGCTACCTCTACCGGTGTCGCGGTAGAGATGGCGGTGTCTTTTACCTATCTAAGGTCCTTGGACCAGCTTCTCTGGCTCCTGGCTATGACGTTTTTAGATTTTTGGGAGAAGCGGGCCTCCTTCCCAATCTGTAAATTTCATTTCTTTTTATTATGTATTTTAATGTTTTATTTAATTTTTATTGTAGTCTTAGTTTTTAGTTACCTTTAGTTTTATTGTTTTTAACTACTTTTAGTTTTCTTAAACTATAGTTGCGGCGCCATATGACCCTAGCTGTTGCGGCGCCTAAAGAAAATCCCCCCTCCCCCACTGAGAAATGTGCTGCCCGGGGCATTTGCCCTGATTGCGCTTTCTTATTACAACGCCACGGTTACCATACAAAATGTAAATAGATTAGTATAATATTACTGAAAGAGGAGATGGGAAAGAATTACTTTTTTTAATATTTGAGCTAGTTTGTATTGCATATCAACATATTGAACCCTATCAATTTTTCTCTTTCTCAGACAAATGATGAAACTCCTCAAATGTCATCTTGGCAAGATCCTGCAATGATGCAGAGGATGGGTGCACTGGAAGTTATTGTCCCTCTGCAGCAGCTCGATGTTCTGGCTTTCCTGCCATAGCTCACTGTACTAACTGTGGAAGAGAGGAGGATACTGAATGTTTTTGATACTTAGGAGAGCATATTTTTTTGTTATATAATATGCAGGTGTGTGTTATTTGAACCCTACACTTAATAATGATTGACTATAATATAACCATACAAGGACTGAATTAACCAAAACACAGGAACTAGCTGTACGTCCCTAATAAACCTTGGTATCAAGTTTACAAATCTGCACTTCCAAGACTAGTCTGTTACTGCATGTGTATACAATTATTTTTTGTATCTATTTCGAATTTAAGTGAAATCATTTGGTCCAGTACGAAAATAAAATTTGTAAAAAAACTAAACAAGAAATGTAAATTTCTACCCCCATCACCTTCAATATATTGCAACTTATGAGGACCATCTATATGTTGCTTAGCAGTTGGTAGAAAAAAATTAAAATAAAACTTGTTTTATATATGAATAAAGAAAGGTATAATGAATTTCAAATACCAATCAATGTATACTAGTAAACTTATATCCTTAGAAAAAAAAAAAAAAACCTACCCTATACGAACATTGATAACAGCTCTTGGTTATTCCCAGACACAGGCATTCTCAACACCTGAAATTGAGGTGTTGTTATCCCCAATCATGACCAGAAGTTTGTCTTGAACTGGGATGTAAACAGGAACTGTTGGTTTCCTACCTCCTGAAAAAAGTATATAATTTTACTAATCTGATATATATAAGTAATGATCAAATGTTAAATGCCATAAGAGTGTTTATATGAGCACAAAAGGAGATTAAGTCAAGTTGTGCAGGGTTAGGTTTGATTAGGTGAGTAATTTGTACATTATTGGGAATTTGTAAAGTTACATTAAATTTCATTGGTTGGAGGGAACTAAAAAAGTTAAAAAAAAAAGCTTATTCTTAAACAACTTTAAATTATAATAAGCTCTGGCTTGCTGCTGAACCAAGTAGTGCATGATTGCCTTATCTTTGCTAAATTTCAGGACGTAGTAAGATTGCTTCTCTCACTATTACAAACAATACAAATGCCTCAAAATTATCTTACCTGGTGCAGCGTTATCCCTCCTCTAATCTCTGGGCGCTGATTGCTCATTCTTCTTCTTTGGGGTTTGTTGGGATCGTACAGGCTGTGTGTCACAGCCTCTAGTGTCCCAAAGGTCCGGTATGTGGTGGTGAGGTGTTCAGGCTATATGCGGTGGAGTTGATTTGTTTTGTGTAGAAAGGTCCTGGTGAGGTTGAGTCTTGAAAGCATGATTGGTATTTGTACAGCCACCCAGGAGGTCAGTCAGTGTTGGCCTGTGAGGGTGAATTGCAGACAGTGAGTGGAGGAGGGCCACACAGTGTGAGTGGTGACGAGGGCAGTACAGGAGCAGGTGTTCTGGGGTGTCAGGCTGTGCAGGGCACCAGGGGCAGTCAGGAGAATTGGTCATGCCCAGCCTGTGCAGGTGGGCATTGAGGTGGGTGTGGCCAATCCTCAGTCTGGTGACTGCTGTGTCCAGTGCCCAGTTGGGGGAGTAGGTCCACCAGTTGTGTCTTGTGGCACAGGTGTGCTGTAAAACGTCAGTCAATGTTGTGTCCCAGTGTCACCTGTAGGCTGTCTTGAGGTCAGTTAGGAAGTCTGTCTGGTCAGTAGCTAAGTCAATAGGGGTGGGTGTATGCCTCTGCTGCTGCCCTGTCGGCCACGGTGTTCCCCATGACACCGACATGGGAGGGCACCCACTGAAGGTGGATGGTGTGTCCCCGGGAGGTCAGGTGGAGGATGAGGTGGTGAATGATAAGGGTGAGGTTGTGGTGGGAGTGTGGGCGGTGGGATTTTATGATCTGGAGGGAAAAGAGGGAGTCAGAAAAGAGGGCTATTGAGCAAGGGGCAGCAAGGGTAGTGGCAAATTGAAGGCCCTCTTTTATGGTAAATAGTTCTGCTGTGGTGATGGAGGCAGTGGCCGGTAACCTCCAGGCAGTGGCAAGGGACCTGGAAGGGATGTAAATGGTTGCACCAACGGATGGAGGGTTAGTGAGGCGGGAGCCGTCAGTGTATATGTGGAAGTGGGTGTAGTACCTTGAGTGGAGGAGTGAGGTGAATAGAGTCCTGCCCTGCACTGGGCAGCCAGCTTTGCACCATTGTGTGGATGTGTGAAGGGACAGCGAGACTGAGGAAGAGAGAGGGTACCAAGGGCCCAGAGGAGAAGTTTTTTCGAGGATGAGGAAAGGGGGAGGAGTCACCCGCAGAATTGTAAAGAAGGAGAGGGCTCTGTCTACAAAGGGTGTATGAGGTTGATATGGCAAGGGGCCATGAAGTGGCTCCCTGCCGTGCCGCAGGAGGAGGGAGTGGAGGGCATGACACCTAGGGGAGGAGGCAAGTTTGGTGTAGGTCCAGACAAGGAAGGTGGAGTGTCTGTGTGACAGGGAGGGGAGAGAAGCCTCTGCCTGAAGGGCACAGACTGGGGAGGACTTAAATGCTCCCAGTGCAGTACAAAGGGCTGAATTTTGTATGACGTCCAATTTACTGAGAAGTGATTGTGAAGTCACTCCATAAACCTCACATCCGTAGTCCAAGCGACTCCGGATATAAGTACAATAAATATGGAGGAGAGTATGCCTGTCTGCACCCCACTTGACACCAGCCAGGGATTTCATTAAGTTTAGCCTTTTAAGGCATGAGGTCACCAGGTACTGTATGTGGCAGCCCCAGGTTAGGCGGGGGCTATCCAACAGTAGGCCAAGGAATTTGTGATTTGATTTGAAAGGGATCAGGGAACCGTTGATGGTGACCATTGGAATGTTGGGTATTCGCCTTCTGGTGAAGCACAGAAGGCTAGACTTCTGGGCACTCACCGTCAGGCCCCAAGTCCAAGAGTGGACAAGGTCAAGCCCACGCTGAAGTGAAAGTTGAGCCTCTTGGATAGTGGAAGCAGAACAAAGGAGGGGAATGTTATCAGCATAGATAAGTGTATGTGTGCCGGGAGAGGAAGTAAGACATTGAAGAGTAGAGGGCTGAGTGGAGAACCTTGAGGAACACCCCTAGTGATTGGATATGATCTAGAGTAGGTGTTACCAATCGCCAGGGAGAAGGATCTATTTGTTAGGAAAGACTGAACCCAACTTAGTGGTGGACCAAAGAGTCCAAAGCGGGCAAGTTTCTCGAGAATTGAGTTGTGTGAGGCTGAGTCAAAAGCACCTTTAAGATCTAAAAAGCTACTAAAGTGAATTTTCTGTGGTTAGATCCCACCTGAATGTGATGCTCCAGCAACAGCAGGGCATCAAGGGTGCCTCGGTGAGGGCGAAAACCAAACATGTTGGGTGGTAGAAGGTGTTTGTGTTCCAACCACCAGGTTAGTCTATTTTGAATGACATGCTCGAAAACCTTGCTAATGTTAGACAGGAGGCTACCTACCATCGAGTCCTTGCCAGGCTTAGGAATAGGAACAGTGGTGGCAAGACACCACACTGAAGGGAACGTCCCCGAAAACCAGCTGTTGTTGAGGACGTTCAGAAGGAGCTGCAGCAGAGCATCTGGGAGGCATCGAAGAAACTCGTTTGGCACGTCATCCGGTCCCGTTGCCTTCTTAGCAGACAGTGAAAGTAAGGTTGAGGTGAGTTCCTGGGGAGTTATAGCAGTGCTAATTTCATGGGTGGAGTGTGAAGAAGAGGGTAGCACAGGTGTGGGCACAGGATCTGGAGAGCCGAGTGTTGTGTGGATGTGGCTGGCAAGACACTCGGCTTTTTGGGCATCAGTGGTGAGGAGGACACCGTTACTAGTTAACGGGAAGGTGAAAGGGGATTGTGGGTGGACCATCTTCCTGAAGACAAACCAGGCTTGGGAGACTGAGGTGGAAAAGGAAAGGGAAGCACAAAAGGAGGCCCACACTGAGCGTTTCTCATCAAGAATAACACGCTTGCACTGGGTCTCTAGGTAATGAAAACGTTGGCGGAGTGGAGGGGTTGGGTTCCTTCGCTATGCTGCAAAGGCATGGCGCTTGGCCTGAAGGGCCGCCATACACTTCTGAGACCACCAGGGGACTCAAAATGAACGGGAAGGGGAGGAAGTGACAAAGTGAAAGTGATGGGATCCCACCGTCACCAAGACTTCTGTAAGAAAGGGAATTTTGTCATCTGATGGGAGAGTCGTGGGTGGGACGATTGATTTTAACTGTCTGAAAAGATACCAGGTCTCTCTTTTTGAATGACCAACGTGGTCTGCGTGAAGTGGGAGGGGGTGGTGGCACTAATGGGAAAGCAATAATCACAGGAAGATGGTCACTCCCCATTTAAGGACCAGTAGTTATAGTGGTGAGGAGGAGTGAGCCATTCCCCAGGCACAGGTCTAGAGTAGAAGGGTTCCCTGAAACTGGGTCAATCCTGGTAGGGAGGCCAGGAGGTGTGAGAAGGGAGAGGGAATCACTATCCACCAGAAAACTCGAGAGTGACGCACCTGAATGGTTTCTCCGGCTCCTAGGGAGGGTCTGTTCCCAGAAGTCGTGATGGGCATTAAAGTCGCCCATAATTAATGGTGGGGAGGGAAGTTGAAAAAACAAATGTTGAAATTCCTGAAGTGAGATATCAAGACATGGATTGTAGATTAGCAAAATGTTTAAATGGCCCAAGTCAAAGGTGACAGTCACTCCCAGATGCTCCAGTTCACCACCTGTGAAAGAAGGGATAGAGAGCGGGCTAGAAGGAAGGGACTGGTGGATCAGTAGAAGTAGGCCGCCTCCTACTTCGCCGGTCTCCCTGTCTTTCCTGTATGAAGTATAGTTTGGAAAGGAGGGGGAGAATGGGTCTGTGAGCCACGTCTCAAAGACACCGACAACGAGAGAAGAGTATGATGAGAGCGTGGTTTTAAAAGTTGGAAGTTTCCTGTACAAAGACCGGGCATTCCAGAAAATGAAGAGGGAGGCAAGTGGATCACTCACTGCGTGAGTGAGGTGATGAAGGAGAGGAGTCCTGGCAGGCACCGAAGGAGGCTCTCGCTGAAGCTATGCCCTGAAAGCAGCCGGTTAAAGAAATTGATTGTTATTGGTGCTAATCCCTTAATAAAAGCAGGCCATGCAAAACCCGAAGCATGCTGGGCCAGAAGCGAGGAAGAGGATGGTACAAAGCCTGCACTACCAAGCAAGGGCAAGGACTGCTGGGCTGCTGGCTGTGGAGCTTTTGGCTGGGGAACCTTTGGTAGGTGGCATTGGTGTAGAGGAGTTGGGGATACAAATTCCCCAGCATCAGTCAAGTCTGACCTGTAGGGGCCCTCGGGCATGAAGGAGGGTCTGGTGGTACATTGTGGTGTGACTGTGTGGTGTGGTTTGTGGTGGTGGCGGCTCCGTTGGGCATTGGGTGAGGGTGGCTGGGCAGTTAGCGGTACCACACTAATAATGGGGCTCAGGGGCTTAGTGGGAGCATGAGTAGGATCAGGAATGGGAGCTGGGATGGAAGCCTGGATGGGTGTAGGGTGAGGAGCACGGATGGGGGCAGAGGTGGGGGTTCTGGGTGTTCGAGGGTGAGTGAGGTGTACGGGAGGAGGTTGAAGGTTTCCTGTTTTGGAGGGTGAGTGTGATTTAGGTGCAGGTTTTGGTGGGCGAAAAGTGCCCGGCAGGATGCCTCTCATTTTTCACTTGATGTCCAAGAGGGAGTGGGCCCCGTCATGCTGCAGTTCTTGCAGCTGCACTGCCTGGAGGTGAGCCAGGCACTGTTTGGAGGTGGGGCAGTGGCCAGGACCACAAAACAAACAGTGGTCCTCCCTGACACACCCTTCAGTGTCATGGTAACCACTACATTTCCTGCAGCGGGCACGCCCATTGCAGGAAATGTCGCCGTGGCCAAACAGGAGGCAGCGGGTGGGCCCTAACATGGTAGACCGTGTTTCCTATGGCCACCCTCTCAGGGAGGGGCCATGGAATTTCAGGCGTATGGCCAGGTTTGGGACAGTCTGTCCGTGCTTGTCAAGGTCTGGGAGGCGTAATGCATCAACAATTTGAGTGGGGCAGCCGTCTAGGATGGTTACCTCTGTCATAATGTCATGTTTAGTCATGTCAGGGAAAACTGGGTAAATTCTACCAGTCATAGGTAAGGTCATTGTCGGTAGCCACCCAGCACTTAACAGGCCACTTCCCCAGTCGGGTCACTGACTATGGGGCCTGCTCCAGGTGATCGAGGTTGGCCACCTCAAACTTGAGTCCCCGGCCACCTCCAGTGATGGCTAAGGTTTATTCAATGTACTTTTTGGCGAATATTGAACCGCACACAGCCTTGGATACCTTGGCTGGGTGGATGAAGCATCTACTTCCATCAAGGGAGTGAATTAGTACTACCTGCTTACGAAGTGGGGGGCGGGTGTAGGGGCCCAGCAGACTCAGCAGTGCGAGGAGGGGTAGAGACGGTCACACATGCGTAGGAGCGGGTAGCACAATCCATAGCAGGGTTTGTGGTTTTTGCAGATTTATTTGTCTTACCAGGTGATGGTGTTCGGGTACGTTTGATGACCGTGGAGTCGTCCATGTGGTCACCTGGTGAAGTGGAGCCGGCGCTTGCGGAGTTGAGGCCTGGTTGGACTGCTGTTTTTACCAGAGGCATCACCTCCACAGCGTCATCCAGCTTGTCCGTTGTTCTTCACTGTATGCTCTGCTGGTGGCGATGCTTGAGCTCTGTGGGTGAGGGAATGTTACTACTAGTCGGCACGAAGCTGCTCGGAACCTACGTCTGGTCAGAACGCTGGGTAGCTTGAGAGTCCTGATTGCTCATTGCTTCCTGGCAGTGCCTGCTGGCTTCTGGGTTTGTTTACATTTCATTATGTTGCATCAGCACATCTATTAAATACGTATTCATTGCTTTTAAAAGATAAAACAAACAATTAAAAAATACAAAACATAGTATTCCATTATAAAAGATATATATCATTGCTTTATTTCAAGTAATTTATGTATTTTTTCTGTTGTGACTACGCTAAGTATAGCATCTTTTTCCAAAGTAGCAACGATCTTGACCTAGACGAAAATCTTTCCTAAGACCGATTAGGATTTTCCTAGGTCACTTTTGTAAGTATTGCCTAGGAATTTCTTCTAGCTGAGCACAATTTTGCATCGTTCCTAGGAACGTTTTATAAGTACAGCCCAAGGATTCTATAGTATAAGGATATACGAGTTGAATGAGTAGGCTGGAGGAATTGATTAGGGAGCTGAGCTTTTAACAGATGGCGTGCGGGTCGCAGGTAGTAAGGGGGTGAGGGATGGGGGGTCCATCAGCGGGAGAAGGAGATTCAAACAGTCAGTCAGTCACAGGAAGAAGCGCAAGGTACATTAGCCATCGCCCGCCTCCGCCTGGACCACACCACGCTCAGTGCTACTTGCACAGCTTACGTCTGTCTCGTGACCCCTTCTGCCCTTGGTGTAGGATTACCCCTGAGGCCATGGAACATTTCCTACTTCAGTGCCCACGCTTCCACTCTCAACACGCTGCACTACACATCCCGGCTCTCCGCCCTGGCCATCACAACACTCAACCTGCCCACCCTCCTGGCGACCTTAGGCATCCACCGCTCCTGGCAACCTGTTGTCCTTCGCCTTACTTGTGCCTTCTTGAGGAAGACCAGCCAGCTACCACGCCTGTGATACCCATACAGGACTACCCCAGGGCTCATAAGAATCCATAAATCTTCGTGGCCTCTTTTGGATCCTTGTGAGCCTTGGGGTAGTTCTGTGTGGGTATCACAGGCGTGGTAGCTGGCCGGTCTTCCTCAAGAAGGCACAAGTAAGGCGAAGAACAGCAGGTTACCAGTAGAGGTGGACGCCTGGGCCCATATCCACGAAATTGTCTTAGGCCGATGCGAGTTAAGTCTAAAATCGTACTTAGCTTCGGGTCAACGGTTTAGGGCCGTCGAAAGTCGTCGTGCTTAGATTGCTTTTGATGTACCGTACTTCGCGCGCTAGAACGCATTGCTTACAAAATATCGATTGGTGATATTGAAGAAAACATGATTATACTAGCATTTTCTTTGTCTTTTATTTATATAATTTCATAATACAAGTATCGGGTATGTAACATAGAATAAAAGTAAATATTTCCGAAGAAAAATATAATGCATTAAAATGTATTCCCGTTGGTAATGGTAACGAGCAAACACTCCAAGCAGCTACACACAAGCTCTTCAAAGAGGTTCCCCCGTTTTCCACCCAGCAATGTACGAGTATTTCGCCTTTTCTAGCCATCACTTATCCACCAACTGTATCAGGTAAGGCTTTAATGTGTTAGAAACAGTACTTAGTATTACTTTATAGGAGAAGTTTAAGGTATTAGTTACATTACTAGCATACCACATGGTGCACCTAGAGCTCATTCCAGCTAACTTAAAAACATTTTATATATGTCCATGTGTCACAAATTAAAACTCTTCCCGCTTCTATGTGTAGTAAAATCAAAATATGGCACCCAGCATTTTATTATTATTATTTTTTTAATTAAAGTTTATTGCTGTAAGGGCTGCAGACCAGTTATCCTATCCTCACTATGATAGGCCCAAGTATTCACTGACTTGGAGGGCGGCAGACAAATTAGATTTATAGATTAAGTAAGGTATTGTAAGGTTAGGTTACCTCTACTTAGGTAAGATTAGGGTGAGCGGGTTTGACCTACTGGTCTCACTACACAGGGCTTCCCTCACAAGATTGGTCACAAAATAAAATACTTTCACGGTCCAATTTGTACCTCTTGATGAGTTCAGCATCATTAAGCTCATGCAAAACGTCCCTTCTACGATCATTTCTTCCTGGCTGATATACTGCGTAGTGCAGTATATTGAGAGTGGAATCGTGGGCATTGGAGCAGGAAATATTCCATGGCATCAGGGGTAGTGCTACACAAAGGGCAGAAGGGGTCACTAGACAGACGTAAGAGGTGCAAGTAAGGAGTATGGCATGGCCCAGGTGGAGGGGGGCAGAAAACACACACACATATATTATATATATATATATATATATATATATATATATATATATATATATATATATATATATATATATATATATATATATATATATATATATTGTGAGGGGCACTGCCTTGCTTCCCCTTTTAATTTATTATTTTATTATATGCGTAGCCTATGGCTTCAAGCGCGGGCTGTCACTGTTCCGCTGTGCGGCCAACCGCCCTGTCTTTGTTTCCACCATTTTGTGTGTCTGCGAGCCTCGCCTCAGTACCGGCCAGTCTTCAGCGGAGTTAACACGTACGATCTCGGCACAGGAAGAGACACGTGTGGCTGGACTGTGCTTTACAAGTACTCATTAGTCATTGGTCTGGGAGTTGTGCTCTCCCTTGAGTAGCTGGCTTGCTACTGGGTAGACCGTGACTGTTAGAGCAACGGGCTTGTTGCTCTGGGAGAGGTGTAGTAAGTTTGGCTACATTTCCTGTCGTGCGTTCGTCCACTCGGGTGTGGCGACGCGGAGAGACAAGCTTTGTCTCGTCCT
>NC_059287.1:8251186-8253686 GCF_017591435.1 Portunus trituberculatus | reverse complement strand
CTCTCTTCTGGATGGAACTATTTTTTTTTTCGGTTATTTTCGACTTATTTTTAATGAATTTCTACTTCGTTTCCGTCACAATTCAGTAGTTTATTATATTCTCCCTCTCCTCCCCCTTCCTCAAAAAACATGGTCTATCCCCTAAAAAAATATTGTATTGCTATAAAAACAAAAGAAATGCTTAATACAAGGGAGACCAAAATGTATCAGAAGAAAATAATTTTGTTATCACAAAGTACCACAAAAGTAACCTATTCCAAAAATTTGACTTCTACTGCTGTGGAAAGTACTCGCCATCACCGCTGCCCAAACCAACCTACTGAAACTTATGTACTTGACCAAAACTAACTTAACCCTAACTTTAACTTTACCCAACCAAACCTAACTTAGTTCAGGTGACAAGCACCACTGATACATCTTCCTCAGAATGGACTAACTTTATCTAACACAATAAAATTGAATTAAACAAAGCAAAATAGCCAAACCTAACTACTAGCAAAACTAAGCAATTAATATGAACTTGTTACCTTATTTCTCTTCGTAAAATTTAGAGATACAATGGAAATAATTGAAGTAACCTCCTGCTCTTTTAGAATTCTTCCATAGACTGATTAAAGATCAAGTTGTTTTTCTCCGCAAACCATGCTGATTAGCTAGATTTTATTCTGTATTATTTTTATTGGTCAGTGGCTGATTGCTCAAGTAAATGAATTAATCATCGCGATTGAATTAATGTGTGCACAAATAATGTGACAATACGCACACATGAACAAACACACCAAACACTGTTCCTCAGTACCTGGCAGCCCATCATTTGGGCGGGTATCACTCGCTCCCCCCAAAAAAGTGGTATATCTTTGAAAAACTGTTGTCAATGTTATAAACAATATGGAATGGGTATGTGTGGGGTTCAACTAACTCAGAATGAAAATCTCTGTAAGATGAGAAAAACCATGTTAATTTTGGTGTAAAATTGTAATAATACCACATTCTCTCAATAAGACACATTAACATTTATTAACTGAGAGCCGAGAGCTTGCTATAGAGAAGCTTTAAATACCAACCAAATATAGATTTAATATAAGATAAATACAATGTTTATTGTATGCATAATATAAATGTACTATAAAGTAGACCGGGTTGAATACAGGCCACTTTTTACATTTTTTATTATAAAATCTACACTAATCAACCAAATCAATTGAAGTTTGTGTGAAGGTACCTTACTATGTGATACATATTCCCTGAAAGAAAATAATAATTTTGATTATCATTATAGAAAATATTAACGTAAATAAGTGGCATACTCTGTGCCAAAGTCCTGGGGTGAATGGGGCCATCCTTTGGGGTGAATTGGGCCATCCTTTGGGCCACTATGGGGGGGATTGGCCCACTAAAGTTTTAATGTTTTTTTCAGTATCTTTTATGTATTTTACTTTTTCTTTTCACTTTCTCTCTCTCTCTCTCTCTCTCTCTCTCTCTCTCTCTCTCTCTCTCTCTCTCTCTCTCTCTCTCTCTCTCGAATGTTTTTAGATTTCTTATAGTTCTTATAGGTCACATCCACACCTTAAATCTGATAAGGTGTTGTCCCAACAAGCTTTATGGGTCCACAAAATACATATTTCACATCAACAGAGTCATCAACATCATCCCTTTTCAGCCAGTCATACATGTCATTTGGTTTTCTTTCCAAAAACTTCATTTTCAAGAACTCTTTGTCACACATAATCACATGCCCAATATATGCTTTTCCATAATTCATCCCATAGCAGCCATTTTCTTCTATTTCTCTCTTTTTCTGTATTCCACTGTACTTTCAAGCATTAAACACTGCAACACCTTCAATTTCTTCATCTTCTTCCGTGTCGTCTATACTGCTGATTGAAGAATGACTGCTGTTCAATAGCTCAGCATCTTCCTCCTCTGCTGAACCGGGCTCTTTTAGTGGAGTGCTGTTGCTTTCTTTTAGTGCTTTCTTTTCTTTTCTGCAGTCTCTTCTTCAAACTCTTCCAGAAAGTCGTCAACATCTTCTTCCCCAGATGAAACTTCTTCTTTCCTTTTTCTTGTGGTTCTTTTTCTTTGTTTTTCTTCTGCTTTTTTCTTCTTTACAAGGATCATCTTTTCTTTCTCCTCAACTGCTTCTTAGAACTCATCATGCGTTATGACGCGACTACAGACATTTATTTTTCTTCTTGCCATTGTTTGCGTTGTACCACTAGTGGTTGGGTAGGGCTTTCTGAAAACATCTGCCATTATCTCCTCGAAAGAGGTTGAAGGGGAAATCATCTCTCTGGGAGAAGTGACCTATTTTGGAGTCGCTGGTTTGTGGACTGGCTCTGAAGATGTCTGGACACTTTTGTATAATTTATACAGATCTGGGTTGAATGTTTTCACTGGATAAACACTGCGGTCAGGTGGATACAAACCAGTCTTTTTAAAGGCCAGTTTTACATTTGGTAGACTGAAACATTCATCCCAAACCTTGCCCACCAAATCTACG
>NC_059287.1:8073686-8228686 GCF_017591435.1 Portunus trituberculatus | reverse complement strand
TCGTTAAGCAGGGTTGCCTGTATATATATATATACATATATATATATATGACGCAACATGTGGGAGTATGGTGCACTGTGGCGAGGCGCTCCATTAGGATGAGAATCGATCGCTTATTCTTGTGTACATCGTCCAGTCTGACACAATAATATACCAAAGAAAAGTTAATTTTTCGATACTTGAAAGTTTTTTTTTATTTCTCTTGTAGTAAAAGAATAAAACTGCAAAAATTATAAATACGTTTATTTTCACACAATAATATATGCATGTACAAAATAGAATTTTGGGATTGGCGTAGGTGAAAATAGAGGAAAATGTGCACAAGTGGTCGGTGAAAGTAGGAGGGAATGCGCGTGAGTGGTAGGGAGAAATGAAAATTTAGAGTGGCAGCCTTGCGATGTGTGCGTCACTTAATCTGTGTCACTGTCGCTCCAGCCGGTGTTCCCCAGCCCTAAGAGCACAACTTCCTGCCTTTCAAAGATAAGCTTGAGCTCATAAGAAAGTGTGATGCAGGTATAGTTCACAGTGTCGTTGCACTGCAAATGGGTGTCCCTAGATCAACAGTATCAATAATTTGGAGGAACAGGGACAAGTACCGGGAGATCGCTGCATCATGCAAGTGTTTTTATTAACAAAAATGTACTGTACAGCACCCTAATGTGTTTAATAAAAAAAAGTTAGATAGTCTAGGTTAGTGTTTTTTAGAGGTTATACTGATGTTTTGGGGGGGTCTAGGCTGGAGGTTGGTCCCTATCCCCTCTAATTCTTAAGTATCCTATGGGAAAAATTGCTTCACGATTCAAATTAACGCTGATTCGACCAATGAAAAACCGGCCTAACACCGTCGAATTGTGAGGATCCCCTGTACAGGCTATTTTGTGTGTTTTCGCCAAACTTTTACTTTTGGAAACCATGTTCATGGGGTCTTGAGTTTACAAAACTTAAGAAAAAATACACATTATTTAGGGCGTAAATTATATGAAATTTTTCGTCGTATATAGAAAAAAAATTGTATGTTGGGGCATTTGTATCTCAAGGAATTACTGTATCTTCTTCTCCTCTGACCAAACCCTAAGCTTGATGACCTCAGCTGTACTGGAAACCCCATGCTACGTCCGAGGCAAACTGGCAAAGGGGTCCTGACCAGAGCCAGGGACGCAGCAGCCAATGAAGAGCTGGGAGCACCAGTCTGGGAAGGTTGTGTGGGTGGAGCAGGACATGTCTGTTGACTTCTCATCAACTGACAGTGCTTTAAGTGGCCCAATGGGAGTGCCGTGCCTGGGGTGCAAAGTTACACAACATAGGAGGGTCTCGCACTGACATTGAGAGGATGTGTGAGAGAAGTTTACCCTCCTGATGTGGCAGAGCATCTGAAGGAGCCAGCAACAGGAAGGCATTGGCTGTCCCACTTGATCTGGAGCCAACAAAGCTTCTGCGTGGAAGTGAGAGCAGACTTGTCCCTGTTTACCATGAACCCCATGTCTGTTAACACCCTCAGCATCACCAAAACACTGTGTAATACACCCTCCTTAGTGGATGAAAATATCAACCTGTTGTCTAGGTACATGAGTGTGGAAATGCTAAATGTGCATCCACCACCCTCACTAGCCTTGTGAATACTCTCAGGGCATGCGAGAGGCAGAAAGGGAGTCTGATAAATTGGTATGTCTCCCTCCCCCACCTGGAATGACTAAAAAACAGCAAGGCTAAGGATGAATAGGAACCTGACAATACACATCCTGAAGATCCAGGGATGCTATCCAGGCTCCCTTCCGCAATACAGATTGGACCTGGGCCACCAATACCATTTTGAAGCATGGGGGCTTCAAGGATTTGTTTAGTGTGCTCAGGTCCATAACCAACCTAGTTTTCTTGGGCTTAATTTGGCACAGTAAAGAGACAGGACAGGAAAACTCGCCCTGTCACTCTCTCCACCAGTCCTCTCTCTATGAGCTCTCTGACATCGGGCAGCACCAAAGTAGACACCCTGGGTGACATGGGAGGATGGCATGGTGAGTGTAGGCAAAGAAAACAGGGAATCAGCCTGGCTAGTTAAAAAGAAAAGATAAGCTATCCTGTCCAAAGAGCTAGGAAACATTACCAAATCAGAAAAGGGGGTCAAACCTGTCCCCAACTTCTCCCTCTTCTCCCACCCAACTGCGGTAAAGGATAGCGAAACTCGCCAGAAGAGCCTTCCAAGGTATGGCGAGTCTATGGCTGCCTTGGTCTGCACCTTTGTGCAGGCCACGCATTCCCAGCGCAGGAGACACAAACAGAAGCCCCTGGTCTTCTATTGTTGTGGTGTGCCATGCTACCCCCCATGGGGCCTAGTTGGAGATCCTACAAGACTTCAAGGGAGTGAGGTGCTGGACCTGCTGGTGTCAAAAAGGCTGGTGCTGTAGTTGCTGCGGGTGCTAGCTGCTCCGCCTTCATAGGCAGGGCACTGGAAGCCCAGTACTGTTGCTGATAGTGCCCCAACAGTGTTGGGAGCCTGGATGGAGCATGGGACCTGGAAGCAGGGGCAAGACTGGGATCGGAAGAGAGAAAGAAAGTTGGTGCAAAGGGTGAGGAGAGAACTTGTAGTCCAGACCTACTCAACAACACGACACCAGAGGCCCATGACTGACTTAAGATAGGGATTAAGTACCTCAGCTAGGAAGGTGGGTGGATGTGGATCACCACTGGGACAGAAGCAAAGATGCAGTCAGTTGCTTCTCAGTTGAACAGGCCGTAAGACAGGGGAACCGCTCTCATGGCACCTCAGCGAGCCTACTCTAGAGTTGACTGCATTGCAGACTACCGGGCTGACAGCCAAGCCTCAGTGAATGTCCTTGCTGCTTAGAGCAGGGCTACTGGCATCAAGTTGACCATTAAAGAAAAACTTATCAACTTGTTCCTGTGCCACTTACAGAGATTTGTGAGCATTTGTAGGTGGTAGGGTGTGCACGGGGGACTATGCAGCTATCAGCGGTTTCAGTTGACATCACAGCCACACAGCACATGCACAAATTTCTAGGACATGGTCGAATGAAGGGTATAGCCTGGGAGTTTAAAAAATTCTCACTGACACACACACATAAAGCCCAGGCCCTGTAAAACTACAACTAGGTAAATACACACACACACACACACAGAATAAGGAAACAATAGAAAAAATAATTAAGAGAGGGAAGACATACCAAACAGAAAAGGAATTGTGTGAAATAATGAATGAGAGCTTCAAAACTGTTCACTGTAGAAGAGGATTTTACAGAACCAAATAGGACATTGCATTGCCAAGGATTGCTGGAAATCATAGTGCACAAAGAGGATATTAGAAGATTATTAGATAATTTGGATGTCAGAAAAGCAATGGTACCGGATGGTGTATCAGGCTGGGTGCTAAAAGAATGTGAAAACCAACTGTTGGATCCTATTTGGGAAATGATTGTAAGTTAATTAAATTAAAGGAGAGTTTCACTAGAATGGAAGAGAGCCAACGTAATACTGATATTTAAAGGAGAAAAGGCAACTGAGCTTACAAATGTTATGGGGGAAGTTGTGTGAAATAGTTATCAAAGAAAATAGGTTTAACACTGGGACGAAGAACAAGTTATATCGAACAGATAATTTGGGTTCAGGACAGGACGGTCATGTGTGTTGAAATTATTAAGTTTCTACTCAAGAGTAATAGAAGAAGTGGAAAGCAGAGATGGATGGGTGGATACAGTATACCTGGACATAAAAAAGGCTTTTGATAAAGTCCCTCATGGAAGACTACTTTGGAAACTAGAGAACATGGGAGGGCTGGATAAGGAATTAATTTAAAGGACAGGGAGATGAGAACTGTGATCAGAGTTACATACTCATTTTAGGGTAAAGTAACAAGTGGAGTGCCACAAGGGTCAGTGTTAGCCCCCATTATGTTTCAGATTTATATAAATGACATTCACAATGGGGTAAACAGTTATGTTAATTTGTTTACTGATGATGCAAAGCTGTTAAGAGTAACCAAAACCTGGGAGGACTGTTTGCTGTTACAGAAATATATAAACAAATCTACGAGTGAAGTAATAAGTGGAAATTGCAGCTCAGTGCCAAGAAATGTGATGTAATGGAACTAGGATAGAGCAAAAGAAGACCGGTATGGAACTATATGATGGGAGAGGAGCAAATATTGAAGATTAAAGAGGAAAAAGGTCTGGGAATGATTATACAGGAAAATCTGAACCCTGAAAAACACATAAGTAAGATATTTTGATTAGCATATAAAATTTTGACTAATATAATAGTGGCATTTCAGTACATGGACAAAGATATGATGAAAAAATCATCACAAGCATGATACGTCCTAAGCTGGAATATCCAGCAGTGGTATGGTCTCCAAGCAGTACAGTGGAACCATGCATGCTTTGGGGTCCGAGGGGTCTCCAAGCGCACGGGTTTAAATCCTGTCCACGGTCTGAGTGTAGGTTAGGCTTTCTCACTCGGGGCAACGGTTTCCTAGCGGGTGGGCTTTGAGATAGGAGGTATCCCCCCCAAAAGTATCCCCTTTAGTCCATAAACTCCTGTGAAAAACCCACATGGTATAAAAAAAAGCTCTAAAAAAGATATAAGAAGATTGAATGGATTCAGAGTAGCAAAGATGGTTCTGGAACTAAAGGACCTAACATATGAAGGAAAGGCTGAAGGAAATGGGACTGCCAACCTTACAAGATAGAAGAGAACGAGGAGACTTAATAACCATGTACAGGTAACTCGATTTACGTGTTTTTGTTATAACGCGACCGAAAAAATATTATAATTAATTTGATTTGCGCGATCGGTTTGCTTATACGCAATTTGGCCCAACCGCATTTTCAAACTGAGTGCCAGACACAATTTCAAACTGCGCACCAGAGAGTTCTGCGACTTGCTGATAGGTGGGAGCTCCACTCTTCCCGTGCTTCATTTGCAGTCTGCCAGCACTAAGTACAGACGGAATCTCTTCAATCTGCCTATAATTCACCAAGATGGCCCCAAAACGTCCTTCATCTTCTGCATGCGGAGTTATTTTTGAAAAGTGGATTTTTGATAAAGTGGTAAAGCTCAGAGGAAGATGGTGACTGACTGTGGTGTGAGTGGTGAAGGCAGTGACGCAGTGAGTGTTTACGTATTCTTTGTTTTGTTGTTTTCTCTTATTATTTTTTGCTTTCTCATTATTTCTTGCTTTTCCCTTTACTTTAAATAAACTTCTAGTATTTAGAATGGTAAATAATAAAAGCATGTTAATTTAGCCAAATGGAAAAGCTCAGAGGAAGATGGTGACTGACGGTGGTGTGAGTGGTGAAGGCAGTGACGCAGTGAGTGTTGTGTTTACGTATTCTTTGTTTTGTTGTTTTCTCTTATTATTTTTTGCTTTCTCTTATCATTTCTTGCTTTTCCCTATACTTTAAATACACTTCTAGTATTTAGAATGGTAAATAATAAAAACATGTTAATTTAGCCAATTAAGTAGAGTATTTTGTACAAATTTTTTTGGACCACATCCCACATCCCCCATATTATCTGTTGTTTCTTATGAGAATTACAAGTTTGTTTTACGTGAACTTTGTTATACGCGATGCCTCTTGGAACGCATCTATCACGTTATTCGAGTTACCTGTACAGTCAACCCTCGGCTATCGCGACTTCGGCTATCGCGTTTTATTGCTATCGCGCACCCATGAAAAGCTGCTAAGATTTCATTATCGCGACCTCAGTTGCCTGCTATCGCGCGCCCCGCCATGATGTAATAGAATATCTGAGCGCTCATTGGCCAAAACCGCCTTCCCGCCAAGATCAATTGGCTATCGCGTTTTCGGCTATAGCGCGGCTATTTCGGCCCCAATTGGGCGCAATAGCCGAGGGTTAAGTGTACTAGATAGTCAGTGACATTGAAAAGATAGATAAGGAAGACCTAGTGCTGGTGACAGAAAAAGAGAAGGACAAGAGGACATGTAAAGAAGATTAGGATGAGGCAGTGTGTGAAGGATATTAGAAATTACAGTTTTCCACATAGAATGGTGGAAAAGTGGCATGCATTGAGTGATGAAGTTGTTATAGCACATAATGTGCATAACTTTAAGAACAGTTGGATAAATGGAGACATGGAGACAGGACACTTATGAACCCTGCTCGAACCTTGTACAATACAACTAGGTAAATACACATACTTGCTCACTGCTTATGGTTGTCCATTGCTAACGATGACGATGTCTCTCCTTCTCGTGGTGAGGGATGGTGTGTGAATGAGATGATGATTAAGACGACAGATTATGGGGTCCTCGGTGGCTCCTCTGGTGACTACGGAGCCCAAACTCCTAGGCGCAAATTTTGCCGCAGGTAGGACATGGGATGCCCTCATCAGGAAGAAGAGGGCCGCGGTCAATTTGGTCGTGTCAACGCCGACGCCGTTCTTCACAGGCATGTGTTCGTGCTGTTTCGAAGGTCTCCACAGCATGGCGGCACGTTGAGTGCCACGAGGTCCGATCACTGGTGAGATGCTCCAAGTTTGACGGAGGGACACCACACCGCTTCAGAGTCACCTTTAGGTGGTCCTTGAACCGTTTTTTCTGACCACCAGCACTACGATGACCTGCGGCAAGCTCTCCGTAGAGGATGGTGCGAGGGAGTCGGCCGTCATCCAAATGGCACACGTGGCCGACCCATTGGAGTTGGTGTTGGATGATGAGCGCCTCGACACTGATGCAGCCGGCGCACTGAAGAACAGTGATATGTGGGATACGGTCTATCCACGTGATTCCAAGGATCTGCTGGAGGCTCCTGATGTGAAAAGCCTCGAGGCTCTTGATGTGGGGTCGATATATGGTCCAAGCCTCACAACCATATAGCAAGGTTGAAATGCAAACTGCATTATAAACACCGACCTTGGTGGCAGTAGATATATTATGGTTTAGGAAAACCCTGCGTGACAGCCGCCCGAAGGCACTAGTGTCTTGCTGGAGTCTGTTCTGCACTTCGTCTCCGATGTTACAGGATGAAGACAGGACGCTGCCTAGGTAGGTGAAGCTGTTTACCTGCCTGATATCCTCATCTCCAATTTTAAAGGTAGTAGGAGGGGGTTGATCACCGTGAGCCGAGCGTTGATGGAGTACTTCGGTCTTCCTGGCATTGATGACAAGCCCTGTGTGAGTGCAAATGTCAGCAGTAGTAGACAGGGTTCTTTGAAGGCCTTCTGCTGTGTGACTAATGAGGGCAGCATCGTCGTAAGTTGAACAGACTGCCGTCAAGACGGTACCGGAAAGTCACGCCATCGTCTAGCTGGAGATGGTACCTAGTTAGAAGTGTGACTGCAGACATGTATATGTTGAAGAGGACTGGCGCGAGAACACAGCCCTGCTTTACACCAACCTTGACTTCAAAGGGATCAGATTCCAGGCCGCCAATTGTAACACGGGCAAACATACTTGTGTGGAATTCTTTAAGAAGCTTGATAAATTTTTTGGGACAGCCGAATTTAGCCAAGTAGTCCATAGGAAGGAACGGTTAACTGTGTTGAATGCTTTTGTGAGGTCAATGAAGGCAGCATAGAAGTCACGGTGTTGTTCCCTACACTTTTCTTGCAGGAGACGAGCTACGAAGATCATGTCCATGGTGCTCCTTTCCTTGTGGAACCCACATTGTGACTGGGAGCATGACCTCTGAGATGAAGGAGAGAAGGCGGGAAAGCATGATCCTGGCTAATACCTTCCCAGCCACGGACAAGAGGGAGATTCCTGTAGTTCCTGCAGACGGATTTGTCACCCTTTCTCTTGTATATGGTTATAATGTTTGCATCTTTCCATTGTTGAGGAAAACGTTCTGTTTCCCACAGGCTGCAGATGAAATGATGGAGGCGTCGGTGCAGGAGATATCCACCATGTTTGAAGACTTCTCCAGGAATACCATCGGGTCCCGCTGCCTTGTTATTCTTCAGAGCCAAAATGGCTCGTAGAGTCTCAGGGAAGGACGGGGTGGAGTCCATCTCTATAAAGGGAGGAAGAGTTGGGAGGCGGTTAATCACCTCAGGTTCAGCTGGGTTGATGCGGTTAAGCAGTTCGCTGAAGTGCTCAGCCCAACGGGAAACTACACCCAGGCGGTCTTTGATTAAAGTAGAGTCGTCGGCAGACCTGACAGGGATGGTGGAGCCTCTGATTGGCCCGTATATTGTCTTGACAGCATTATAGAAGCCATGCAAATCATGGTCATCAGCAAGGCACTAGATTTCATGACCCTTGTCCTTCCATCATTTGTTCTCCATCTGTCGGAGACAAATTCGTACCTCTGAGCGAAGCTCGGTGAACCGGGCCCGTAGGACAGAGGAAGCTGGGTTATTGGTGGCAGCGTCATGTGCAGCATTCTTCTGTTGGAGTAATCGATGAATCTCGGGCGAATTGTCATCGAATCAGTCTTGGTGGCGTCTTCGAGTAAACCCGAGGGCTGTGGTAGCGGCCTCCATGATGGTGCAAGAAAGGGTATCCCAAGCCTCTGTGGGAGATTCGCCATTAACAGGGAAAGGTACAACTTCGATAGGGATGGGATTTTCTGACAAAGCTTTTGTGAGTTCTCGCTGTAAATTTTGACGTTTAGCAGGATCTCAAAGGGCACTGCAATTTATATGTTTTCTTCTGGCAGACTTGCGCGCAAGTGGATGTATCTTCAAGTGAAAAATAGAACGGACTAAACAATGATCTGTCCAGCATTCAGCACCTCAAAGAGCTCTAGTGATGATGACGTCTTGTAGATTGGTGCGACGGACGATGACGTAGTCAATCAAGTGCCAGTGCTTTGATCGGGGGTGCATCCAAGTGGTCTTGTACTTGTTGGCAAGTTGGAAAGCTGTGTTGGTAACAAATAAGTTGTGCTCTGCGCATAGATTAAGAAGCCGGAGACCGTTGGAGTTGACAGCACCAACTCCGTGCTTGCCGATAATACCACCCCAGACGTTGTAGTTGGTACTGACCCGTGCGTTGAAGTCACACACACACACACACACACACACACACACACACACACACACACACACACACACACACACACACACACACACACATAGAAGATATAGAAGAAGGAAAGGAAGATAGAATTAAATTACAGAAAGGCTGATATTGAGAATCTTAAGAACTATTTTAAAAACGTAAGCTGGGAGGAGATGGAAAACTCAGAGACGATGCAAGAGAAGTATAACTTATTTTTGGAAATATACAACAGGGGTCAGGGAATATGTCCTGAAATATAGACCTAAAGAAGAAGGAAAGAAAGATTGGTTTAATGCAAGGTGTGCTAGGGCAAAGGAGTAAAGAGATGGAGCATGGAAAAGGTGGAGGAGAAATAGAAATCCAGTAAATAAGGAAAACTTCAAGGCAGCGAGAAATGAATATGTTAAGGTGAGGAAGGAAGAGGAAAAGAACTTTGAAAAGGACATTGTCAAAAAATGTAAGGAGCAACCGAAATTGTTCTACAGATTCATAAATGGAAAAATTAGGCAAAAAAACAATAGAAAGGTTAAAAGGAGAGGACGAGATGGTGGAAGACCCAAAAAGTATGGCAGAACTGTTAAATAATAAATTCCAGGAGGTCTTTACTAAGGAATCCAAATTTGAAAGGCCACAGGGTAATAGAGAGACAGTATATATGAAAGAGGTTAAAGTAACCAAGCTTGAAATAAAAGAGTTAATGAAGGAACAGGATGAAGAGAAGGCAATGGGACTGGATGAAGTCTCAGGCAAAATACTGAAAGAATGTAGGGAAGAACTAGCAAGTCCTATATACATCATAAAATGCTCAATAGAAAATGGAACAGTACCAGTAGAATGGAAAAGAGCTGAGGTGGTTCCCATATATAAGAGCGGAAGGAAGGAAACACCTTTAAATTACAGACCAGTATCACTAACTAGTGTAATATGCAAGATGTGTGAAAGAATAATAAAGAAACAATGGATCGAGTTCCTTGAAGACAACAAATTAATATCAAATAGCCAAATATTAATTTGTTGCCACCGGACTAGGGCCTTGGAGATCAGTCCGTTAGTATGGAAGAAACGTAAGTCTATGAGTTTGCTGCCAGCACTCATGGCGTTAGTAATGGCTGTGTTAGTAGCTGGGACAGTCAAGTTTGGCACATTACTGGAGAGTTTTATTTTTCCACATGTAGCCTTCACACCATTGGCAGATGGTCTGCGCCGCAAGCTGGCGTTCAGGATGGTAGACCACTTCCCACAGAGGCGGTGGCAGACGTGTTAGCATCCAACTTTGCGATCAGGTCGCTGATGACCATACTCAAACGATCCAGCTGGTCGTTCCTGGCGGTGCGATCAGCTGACAAGGATGCAGTGTTTACATCCTGACTAGTACCAGCAGCAGAGGGCGGCGAAGCGAAAGCCCCATGATTGGCGGCACCCTCCTTCTATCTGTCTTTTTTTCTTTTCTTCTACCCTGCAGGTGGAGCTTTCTCCCCGCTGGGGCGCTTGCCAGCCAAAGATCAGGAAGTTCGTCTCGGAGTTTTTAGCAGGTCCATCGCCAGAGAAAAACTCTGCAACCAAAAAATAACTCTGGGTCTCAAAGGAGAGCCAGATAAACAACAATCCTTAGATTGTGTTCTTCACCCAATAACACTCCCAACAGCAGGACGACGAGCGAAACAGCTTACCAGGACAACCCTTGGAGAAGCCGGTAAAAAGGGAGGAGGGTGGACAGCTGGAAGAGCGGTGCGGACTGGATGGAGGTAGGCAGCGAACTGACATGAGGTGCACACGATGGGCATCTCATTGAATTCCTCAGTGATGTCAGTTTAATCCAAATTTGAAAGGCCACAGGGTAATAGAGAGACCGTCTATATGAAAGAGGTTAAAGTAACCAAGCTTGGAATAAAAGAGTTAATGAAGGAATTGGATGAAAGGAAGGCAATGGGACCAGATGAAGTCTCAGGCAGAATACTGAAAGAATGTAGGGAAGAACTAGCAAGTCCTATATACAACATCATAAAATGCTCAATAGAAAATGGAACAGTACCAGTAGAATGGAAAAGAGCTGAGGTGGTTCCCATATTATATAAGAGGAGAAGGAAGGAAGAACCTTTAAATTACAGACCGGAATCACTAACTATTGTAATATGCAAGATGTGTGAAAGAATAGTAAAGAAACAATGGATCGAGTTTCTTGAAGACAACAAATTAATATCAAATAGCCAATTTGGTTTTAGAAAAAGACAGTCATGTGTAACTAATTTACTGAGTTTCTACTCTAGAATAGTTGATAGAGTACAAGAGAGAGAGGGATGGATTGACTGTATTTACTTGGATTTAAAAAAAAGGCATTTGACAAAGTGCCACATACAAGATTATTGTGGAAATTAGAGGAGAAGGGTGGCTTAAAAGGAAGCACATTGAGATGGGTGGGAAATTATTTGAGGGGGAGAGAAATAAGGACAGTAGTTAAAGATATGAAATCCAAGTGGAGAGCAGTAGAAAACGGAGTGCCGCAGGGATCAGTATTGGCACCAATACTTTTCCTCATATATATTAACGACATGCCAGAAGGAGTGAACAGCTACATAAATCTGTGTGCGGATGATACGAAACTGTGCAGAGTTATAAAGCAAAAAGAGGATTGTGAAATATTGCAGGAAGAACTAAATAAGATCTGGGAATGGAGTAAAAAGTGGGAAATGGAATTCGATGTGGACAAAAGCCATGTCATGGAAATGGGAAAGAGTGAAAGACAACCCATGGGAGTCTATAAGATGGGAGATAGAATAGAACTAGAGAAAATTAAAAAAGGAAAAGGACTTAGGAGTGACGATGGAAGAAAACAATCAACTGGTAAGCCATATTGATAGAATTTTCAGAGAGACATATAATTTGCTAAGGAATATTGGATTAGCATTTCACTACATGGATAAAGAAATGATGAAGAAATTGATAAGTACTATAATAAGACCCAGGTTGGAATATGTAGGTGTAGTGGGGACCCCTCATAAAGAGAAACACATAAGGAAGTTGGAGAGACTACAAAAAATGGCTACAAGAGTGGTTCCAGAATTTGAAGGGATGACATATGAGGAGAGACTAAAGGCTATGGATCTACCAACCCTGGAACAGAGAAGGGGAAAAGGGGATCTGATACAAGTTTATAAATTGATCAAGGGAATGGATAATGTGGAACTGTGGATAATGAGAAACTGATCCTGAGAGAAGAATATGACATTCGAAGCACAAAATCGCATAGTAAAAAGCTGAGAAAGGGAAGATGTCTGAGAGATGTTAAAAATATAGTTTTCCACAAAGATGTGTTGAGACCTGGAACAGTTTGAGTGAAGAAGTGGTGTCAACAAACAGTGTGCATAGATTTAAAGAAAAATTGGATAAGTGTAGATATGGAGACGGTGTCCTGGTGTTGTTGAAGAAGAAACACTGGGGGCCAGATCCCTGTGTTTATTTGTAAGATACAAAAGCTTGGAGACTTGGTAGCGAGTAGACATGAGGAGGCTTGAGAAGTTGCCGGCGGCTGGAGTGAGACTTGTAGTTGGTAGCGGTTAGAGTGAGGCTTGTAGCAAGCGTGATGATGTAAAATTTCAGTCTAGACAACTGGAGTCTGACAGTGTAGAGTAGACTGGCTGTGCAGGACAGGATAACCTGTCAGACAAGGAGGCAAGCAAGATACCTGGCGGAACGTGATCGTGAGTCTCTCCCCGAAGCTGCGTTGGGGACCAGACTGGCGTCGCGTGGGGGCGGAACAATACACAGCCTCAGTACATACGGTAGCCTACTGCGCATTAAAAGTAGTCTGTCTATCATAACGGGGCCACACGAGCGTAAAGCCCAGGCCCTGTAAAACTACAACTAGGTAAATACAATAAAAAGAAGCACACACAATAAAAAGAAACACATAAAGAAATTGGAGAGACTACAAAAAATGGCTACAAGAATGGTTCCAGAATTTAACCCGCTAAGACCGATGGCCGCAAAATTCGCACCCTCCCATTACCGCAATTATCATAAAAAAAAATCAACTCATGAATTACTCTGGAAAAAAATCTGCTGTTAGTAGACATGACAATGCATCATCCTACAAGTTTTTATTTTTATTGCTCTACTCACTATGGTTGTCTCAGAATAATAACTGATAATTGGAGAAGATTGTGGTAGCGGCAACTCGGGGGAGGTGCTTTTATGTGTATTCTTACATAATGTAAGGCACTGCTCATGTTTTTATGTGTTTTCACATGTTTTTCGTGTTTTCACTCATATTGGCTGATTATAGTTACGTATGTTTTTATCAAGCGTGGGTGACGATGTTGTCACAATAGCAGGGTCGGAATCTACCTCCAACCTGTGCACTTTGCGTCTTGTCCTGCCTTGTCTATCACTTTTATCACTAAACTTTAGCTTCCTCTTGGCACCAGTAGCCATAGTTGTAAATAATAGTTCCTTGAATAAGTAAATACGTAAATACGTAAATAATTATCACCGCGACACGACGCTCACGCACCTCACAGAAATTTGCGGGAGACTAGCTGGCTAGAGCGGTGTGCTTCCTGGGAGCCGACAGTACTACCATAGGCCTACGTCATGACCAAATATAGCAGCGCTACCAATGCTAGCGCGGTTTTTATTAGCGCTCAAAGTAGCTGCCCCATTTAAGGACTATCGGAAGTGTGCTATGCAGCCATATTTAAGGCCTGTCGGACTTTACGGGTTAAAGGGATGACATATGAGGAGAGACTAAAAGCTATGGTTCTACCAACCCTGGAACAGAGAAGAGAGAAAGGGGATCTGATACAAGTTTATAAATTGATTAACGGAATGTATCAAGTGGATAATGAGAAACTAATCCTGAGAGAAGAATATGACACTAGAAGCACAAGATCACATAGTAAGAAACTGAGGAAGGGAAGATGTCTGAGAGATGTTAAAAAATATAGTTTCCATAAAGATGTGTTGAGACTTGGAACAGTTTGAGTGAGGAAGTGGTGTCAGCAACAAGTGTGCATAGTTTTAAAGAAAAATTGGATAAGTGTAGATATGGAGACAGGGCCACATGAGCATAAAGCCCAGACCCTGTAAAACTACAACTAGGTAAATACACGCACACTTAGCATTTCACTACATGAACAAAGAAATGATGAAGAAATTGATAAGTACTATAATAAGACTCAGATTGGAATATGCAAGAGTAGTGTGGACCCCGCATAAAAAGAAACACATAAAAAAGTTGGAGAGACTACAAAAAATGGCTACAAGAATGGTTCCAGAACTTGAAGGGATGACATATGAGGAGAAACTAACAGAGAAGGGAGAGAGGGGATCTGATACAAGTTTATAAATTGATCAATGGAATGGACCAAGTGGATAATGAAAAACTGATCCTGAGAGAAGAATATGATATTTGAAGCACAATATTGCATTGTAAAAAGCTGAGAAAGGGAAGATGTCTGAAAGATGTTAGAAAATATAGTTCTATCACAGACACCTGTTTTTCATACAAAAAACTAGCAGTTCCACTGTCTCACTTACTTTCATCCGCCGAGATTACAAAAATTTCCTCCTGGCGCTATGCCTGCCAGTGCAGTGCCCGGCGCTGCCGATGGGATCGGCTGCGCTGCCCCTTAGTTAATTTTGGGTGCGCATCGTGTTAACACGTGCTGCGCTTCCATCCCTGTTTCACTTCTTGAACTTTTCAAGTGCTTTCTCTGCCGGTTTCTTTGTGTTTTCATGGCGGAGGACCTTAATGGGCAGCATATTCGACCAGAGCAGCCTGCTGCTGCTCGGGAGAGTAGTTTGCTGATGGATGGGGCTGCTTCCACGCCTGTTTCTTACGGTTCTCAGTCATCTTCTAAGCCTTCTAGAAGGGTTTGCTCGAGACCAAACTGCACCAGGGTCTTGGGCAGTTTCCTCCAGGACCCTCATTCTGTTTGTGTTAATTGCAGAGATATCTGCAACCCAGGTAAGAGGTGTGATGAGTGTTCTACTTGGAGCAGTGATAAAGTCCTTGCCGCGCATAAGTACCAGTGTGGTTTGAGGCTCAAGAGATGTGCCAAGGTAAAACATTCACATAGTTCTGTTGCCCCCTTTTGTAATGTTTCCTGTGATGTAGGCACATTGCAGTCTGTTAAGGCACCTCCTTCTATTCAGGGGACAAGGGTTTCACTGGCTGCCTCTGTTTTGTCTGATGTTCATAACGGCTCAGAGATTTCGTTTCAGGACATTAGTGTTTTGTCCCAGGATGAGCTATCTGCTGGGAATTTGGCTTCCCAGCAGGGCACTAAGCCTCCTGTTGCTATTGACCTCTCTTTGTTTTTGAAGTCTTGACAGGAGGAGTTGCTTGCTTTAGTCAACACTCTTGTTGCTTCTCAGATAGGAGATTTGTGTGGTTCTGTGCCCCACCTCCCCGCTACTGACCCC
Source organism: Portunus trituberculatus (assembly GCF_017591435.1). NCBI lineage: Eukaryota > Metazoa > Arthropoda > Malacostraca > Decapoda > Portunidae > Portunus > Portunus trituberculatus. The sequence goes on along the minus strand of NC_059287.1, from coordinate 8,213,285 downwards.
TCTCTTCCAGCTGTGCCCTTGTCTTCAGACCCGGACCTGATGCAATTCAGTGTCCCCGCCACCCCCCCGAGTCCTGACACAAAAAGGAAAGGTGTGTGCAGTCACACCAAGTCAGGGGGCTGGGGGAGGTGCTGTCCGAGGACTAGAGGTGCCTCTTAAGTGTTCTTGTCCCCACCTCAGTGGTGTCCGGCTGCCGCCCTTCATGGGACCGGTCGGTGGGGGGGGGACTGAGGGGAGGTGGGCTGGTGCGGTAGGCCTGGCCCTCCCCTCAATGGCCTTGGGTGAAGGCCCGGCCGGGAGAGACACTTGCCCTCTTGCCTTGTCTCTCCGCCCACAGGATGGCATGCTCATGCCTTCCCCACGGGCTGCCTCCTCTGTCCGTTCAGCCAACAAGGGCCCAGTGTCTGACGACCCCCCTACGGCCCAAACAAACCCACTGTCCTGCTCATACAAGTCTCCACAGAGTTCATGTTGCCTCTGTTTTGGCTGATGTGTCTCCTCCTCGGCACGACCCGACACGCTTAGACAGCCGTCATCCTGGAGGTGATCTTTTTCTGGCAGATGCTTGCGATCGGCGTGTCCTGCTTGGCTCTCCTCTCCCTTCTTGTTCTGGGTGGCAGGATTCAGGGGCCTCGCTGTCTCCGGGGCCTTACAGGGCATGCAGCAACTCAGAGAGGCATGACGGGTTACCAACAGGCCTGGAGGGAGATGAGGGGCATGAGTTCCCGCTTCATGGCCCCTCCATGTATGATGAACTACATTGACTCAGTTTCTGAAGATGCCATGGGCCAATGGTTTGACCTGGAATGCCCTGTGGCCCTGGGTACCAGCAACTCACCTACAAGAAGGGACCCATCCTCCTTGGAAGGGCACAGCCTGTCAGGGTTTTCATGGAGCAAGCCGACAGTACTTATTTGAAGACTAATGAGAAGAAACCAACCTCAGTTGGCTATTTTTCAAGCAGGTTTGCTAAGATTTACAGTGTGGCGGGTCAGGAGGTTTACGGGAAGGCTGCCTTGGTTAATCCTAGCCTCCACGCCGCCTTGTATTCTAGTGCCAGAGAGCCTCGCGTCCTCTGTGAACACCCGGATGTGGCCAGGATGGCCACATTTTAACTGCGTCACTGAGGTACTACATGAGACGGATGGAGGTATGTTACGTTCACTGATTAAACGGGTAAGATTGGCATCAGGGAGCCGGTGAACAATAACAATAAAAAAAAAACACTGCAGGTTCAACTGGTGAGGATATGCAAAGGGGGCACTTAAAAAGCTATTTAATAACTCAATAATGAAACTGACACACATATAGATATGACATGAAACACATGAAACTGACATACACATATATAACATGAAACACAAGAAAATGACATACACATATACATATAACACATAAATAAATATAAAGAACCCAACTTAATACCTAACAATAATCCTAATCCTATATGGAGGCAATGTGGAAAACACGGACGAGGGAAGTGATACTTATGAGGTGTCGCAGTGGTGAAGTGCTGGGTGATGGTTGATCCCACGGTAGTCCAAGAGGCGTTGTGTTCACTGGTTGAGGCCTGGACCTCAACTGACTTCCAGAAAGCCAGAGCTGGCTTAACACTTCCGGTTGAGTCGAATGGGGCCGCGTGAATCCAACTTCGGGACAGTAGCGGGCTTCATGAGACAGTGACGTGGAGGGTTCATGAGACGGTGGCGTGGAAGGTTCATGAGACGGTGACGTGGAAGGGAGGTGAGAGGTGGCGAACGAGGTAACAAGCGGAGGAGGTGATGGTAGTGGAGTATGTTACGGGCGGGCCGTAACATTTCCTCCCCCCTAAGACCTCCGTAATGGGCTCATGAAGGAGGTGAGACGGGAGATCTTGATAAGGCGTCGGTGATGATGTTGTCCACCCCTTGATACGGTGGACTTCCAAGTTAAAGGTTGAGTTAACAAAGCCCACCTAAGTATGCGTTGGTTTCGGCTCTTCATGGCGTGAAGGAAGGCCAGAGGGTTGTGATCGGTGAAGACCTTCGTAGTTTGAGGGCCAGGATGAAGGTAGCACTCAAAACGTTGGAGCGCCAGGACGAGTGCCAGAGCCTCCTTCTCGATGGTGGAGTAGTTGAGTTGATGTTTCTTCAGCTTGGTGGAGTGATAGGCGATGGGATGGAGGATGCCGCTTGTGGGGTCCGCTTGTAGTAGGACAGCACCCACTCCAACTCCACTCGCGTCCACTTGTAGATGGAAGGGGCGGGAGTGATCTGGCGTCCAGACCACTGGCTCCGAGGAGAGGAACGCCTTGAGATGTTGGAAGGCTTGGTCACAGGTCGGGGTCCAGTGGAAGGGGACGGAAGTGCTGATAAGGTCCGTCAGGGGCGGCCAGGGTGGAGAAGTTCCTACAGAATCGTCTGTAGAAACCAGCCATCCCCAAGAACCTCATGAGAGCTTTCCTGGTGGTAGGGACAGGAAGCCAAGGATGGCCTCCACGTTGGCTCTCTTGGGGCGAACCTTGCCGTTCCCACCACATGTCCCAGGTAGACCACCGTAGACTTCCCGAAGGTGGACTTGGCCAGGTTGATTGTAAGCCCGGCTTCCTGCAACCGACCCATCAGCCTCCGGAGACGGGTCAGATGTGTCACCCAGCCGTCCGAAGTCACCACCAGGTCGTCCAGATAGGCAGATGTTCCCTCCAAGTCCTGGGTGATGTAATTTATAGCCCTCTGGAAGGTGGCGGGAGCATTAGACAAGCCAAAGGGCATCACTGTGTATTGGTATAGTCCGAAGGGGGTGATGAAGGCGGATATTATTCGGGCCTCGTCCGAGAGGGAATCTGGTAGTAACCTTTAAGTAAATCTATAGTGGTTACAAATTTGGCTACTCCTATACTATCTATAAGGTCCTCTATCAAGGGCAATGGGTAGGAGTCTGGCACCGTCACTTTATTTAATTTCCTGTAGTCGGTGCAAAATCGACTACTACCATCTGGCTTAGATGTTAACAGGCAGGGAGAAGCCCAGGGGATATACTAGGTTCTGCAAGGTGATGACAGAGCAGATAGTCTACCTCTTTTTCATCAAGTCTCTTTTAATGGGTGAAATGCGATAGGCTGGTTGTCTTATAGGCTTGATGTCATTAGATATTAATGTTATATCATGTTGGATAGTAGTACAAAGTCCTGGAAGGTCACCTGTGATTTCTGAAAAGTCTAGCAATAACTTTTTAAGATCAGACTGTTGTGAAGGTGTTAAGGAAAGAAACACCTCATCAAGGTTGGACATGATTTGGCTGTTTGAGGGGCGTCCTTTAGGTGACGAGAAGAGGAATTCGATGTCGGACTCTTCCTCGGGGGCACAGGACCAGACTCCTTCCCTACCAGACATACAGGTACAGTGCGAGACAAGTCGTCCTCTGGTTCTCTGGAGTGGTAAGGTTTCATTAGATTAATATGAACTAGTTGGGAATCCTTACGACGGTCAGGAGTGTGGACCACATAGTTTAATGGACTTAGTTTTTGAGCCACAACATAAGGTCCCATGAACTTACTGTGAAGAGCATTGCCTGGAGTGGGAGAAAAAGTAAAACCTTGTCTCCTGGTTTGAAACTTCTCATGACAGATTTGGGAAGAGAATTTTGTTGCATTTTAGTTTGAGATTTGAGGAAGTTTGATTTAGCAAAAGATCTGACTTCACTGATTTTATTCTTAAGGTTACTGATGTAGTCAGACACACTGGGGCTTGAAGGAGTATTTTGAGTAAACCATTGATCCTTTAATATTTTGAGAGGCCCCCTGATCTGTCTACCATAGAGTAATTCAAAAGGGAGTAACCTAAAGAATCTTGAGGAGATTCTCTTAAAGCGAAGAGAAGGAAAGAGATACTTTCATCCCAGTCTCCTTGATGCTCCAAGCAATACTTCTTCATCATGGATTTTAATGTTTGGTGAAACCGCTCCAGACAGCCTTGGGATTGGGGTGGTAAGCCGAGGAGGTTACATGGTCGATGTTTAGCTCATTCACTATCTGTTGGAAAAAATTGCTAGTGAAATTGCTACCCTTGTCAGACTGAATTTGTTTTGGAATTCCTACCGAGGTGAAAAAATGTATTAGATGTTTTACAATGGTCTTTGATGTGATGTTCTTAAGAGGGAATGCTTCAGGGTACCTGGTAGTGGGATCCATGAGGGTTAACAAATACTGATTCCCTCGTTTGGTTTTGGGTAAGGGCCCTACGCAGTCTAGAACGATCTTTTCGAAGGGCTCCGTCTGAACTGGAATAGGCGTCAGAGGAGCTGGCACAAGGCGTTCGTTAGGCTTACCCACAATTTGACATATGTGACATGTTTTTACATAGTGTGACACATCCTTTTTCATTCCTGGCCAAAAAAATGTTGAAGAGCCTTCTTGTAGGTTTTTTGGATGCCTAGATGACCTGACAATCCATCATGAGCTAGTTCTATAATGGCTGGTCTTACAGACAAGGGATGACAACTTGATGTGTTTCTGACCAGGTGTCTAGTTGTTTCAGTTCAGGAGGTCTGTAGGCACGCATCAGGACTCCTTCCTGATAATAAAAACAAGGCAATTTAGACATATCCTTTGTCTCACTGGCAACATGTCTGATCTTAGCCAAAGTGAGATCCTGTTCCTGAGCATTAATCAAATTCTCCTTTGAAATGATGTTATTGTACAAGTTGTCAGTAGAGGCAATCATTGGTGGAGGAGGTGGTGAAAGGGCAGGGGACTTGGACTGAGACCTGGTGACTGCACACACTGGGAAGAAGTGAGGGGATGTTTCGTCCAGGGTCTTAGTGGGACTTTCTGTTAAGGGAGAATCAAGAACAATTAAGTTTGGAACAGCCAAGTTACCCGCAAGATCATTACCCAGTACAAGATGTACCCCGGTACTGGCAGTTCACCAGGTTTAATGGCTACCTCAACCTCTCCTGAAATGAAAGGGCACTGTAAGCTAATATTAGCCAAGGGATAGGAGAGCTGTGATTCGAGACCTGTAAGGATCACCTTCTCCCAGTGAAAGCCTGTTTGATGTTAGGGATGACATCTTCCCTTAAGATGGATTGGGCAGCACCTGTATCACGCAGAACCTTGACATTTATTGCCTTGTCTTTACCATCAGTCAGGGACACTTTACCTTGATACATGTACGAGTCATAAAGTTCTAGAGGAGAGTTGACAGGGTTAGCTAGGGCCACTGGTTTCTTGTTCTCAAATGTGTTAGGTTTAGGGGCCACAAAAGAAAGTTGACGTTGAGAGGCCTTGCAATTTGGGTGTCTACATTTTTGGATCGTGTGACCTGGTTTCTTACAGTATGTACACCAGGGGAATTATATGCATTTGGCGAGAATCCGGTCGGCTTACCACCCGCCCCAAAACCTTCCCCAAAGGAGGACCTAACATTAGATAGTGAACCACGACCTCTACTACCCAGGGATCCCATCAACAAAGCAAACGCATCAGCCACTTTAGCGGCAGACATAAGATCACTCTCTCCCGTTCTTCCACATGCCTCAGAATATTAAAGGGTAACTTGTTCTTCCATTCTTCCAGGACCATTAGATTGAGCAACTCCGAAAAGGTGGTAATGTTAAGGGCGGCTAACCATTTCTTAAATTGTCTTAGTTTCTCACTAGCAAATTCAACATAGGTGTGAGAGTCTGGTTTCACATACTTTCGGAACTGTTGTCTGTATCCATCAGAAGTGATAGAGTAGGCGTCTAGAATGTTACCTTTGATCTCTTCATATTCTACCTCATCACTAAGGCCGTTGTATACCCTATAAGCTTTTCCTACTAGCTTAGGGACAAGGAGAGACACCCACTGATCCTTGGGCCATTTATTCCTATTAGCAATGCTCTCAAAAGCGCGAAATGACCCGTCAACATCAGATTCATCAAAAGGGGGAACTAGCGGAGCAGCTGTAGCAGGATTAAAGCTTGCTAACTTTTTCTTTATATCTATTTCTTCCCTCTAAACTTAGCGTCATTTCGTAGGGCTAACTCCTGAATTTCTAACTCTTTCTCCTGCCTTTTAAGTTGTAACTGAAATTCTCTCTCTTCTGTAGTTTTCTGCCTGTAGTTGCATTTTTTTTCTGTAGTTGCATTTCTTCTTCTTTTCTGCCTGTAGTTGCATTTCTTTCTTCTTTTTCTGCCTGTAGTTGCATTTCTTTCGCTTCTTTTTCTGCCTGTAGTTGCATTTGTTTTCATGCATCCGGTATTCTAGTTTAAGCTTCTCAATTTCCCACTGACTTATCCTACTCTTATCCTGTTCTTCCTGGGGACTGTGTATTATAGTCCTCGTAGAGGCTGACATGGGAGTTAACTCTTCTATGGCATTTCCTAGCAACTGACCTTCTTGCACTAGATGTTCAACAACTACATTCTTAATGACCTCTTTAGTCATCTGAGACGTGATGGGAACATCAAAATGTTTAGCGATGGTCTTCCACTGGTCCTTCTTTATATTAGCACCTTTAAGTTGTTCCAGAGAAGGGTCAGCACAAAAATCTTCAACGTTAAACTGAGCGGAAGCCATATTAAATAGATGTTAAAAAAAAAAAAAAAAAAATGATAAGCGAATTACTTAAGTGAGGAACTTGGCAGAGTGATAATAAAGGCAACCTTGGAAATTACCTAGATTATACTTAAGTAAACACTTATGAGTACAATCACTAATGAGGGGTAAACTAGAGAATTACGGCATTAAGAGGGATCCGGATTACTCTAGTTACGAGACTTGAGAGTGAGGAGCGAATTGTACTGAGACTTGTTATTGATAAGGAGGCGGATTAGTCTGAGAGACTAGTTAAAATGGCCGATTCTAACTAGCGAGAAAAATGATCCGCGAAGTGAGGGGATTGAGGGTTCGCATGAACATATGATGATCCCAACACTTGGATAACACTTATTACACACCTGCCTATGTGCAAAAATAGAGATAAGTGCTATCGGTGAACACGCCTTTCTACCTGGTTTCCTGCTCTACCACTGCTATGCGATACCAATGAAAGTCACGAAGCACTTTTAACCCAAAAGGAGCCACTTGATCGCACAAAGGTAAATTTAAACCACACGCAGAGTAAGTCACAGAAAAAACACATCAAAGTCACAACACCACAGAAACACAAAAAAATAATGTAATCACAGAAAAAAAGTCACTGGAAAAATGGAACACTGAACATGGGTTATAATGGTCCTGTCACGGTCGCCAATTGTTATGTTCACCGGTTAAACGGGTAAGATTGGCATCCGGGAGCCGGTGAACAATAACAATAAAAAAAAACACTGCAGGTTCAACTGGTGAGGAAATGCAAAGGGGGCACTTAAAAAGCTATTTAATAACCCAATAATGAAACTGACATACATATAGATATAACATGAAACACATGAAACTGACATACACAGATATATAACATGAAACACAGGAAAATGACATACACATATACATATAACACATAAATAAATATAAAGAACCCAACTTAATACCTAACAATAATACTAATCCTATATGGAGGCAATGTGGAAAAAACGGACGAGGGGAAGTGATACTTATGAGGTGTCGCAGTGGTGAAGTGCTGGGTGAGGTGGATCCCACGGTAGTCCAAGAGGCGTTGTGTTCACTGGTTGAGGCCTGGACCTCGAACTGCCTTCCAGAAAGCCAGGAGCTCGCATAACACTTCCGCTTGAGTCGAATGGGGCCGCGTGAATCCAACTTCGGGACAGTAGCGGGGCTTCTTGAGATGGTGACGTGGAGGGTTCATGAGATGGTGGTGTGGAAGGTTCATGAGACGGTGACGTGGAAGGTGAGGTGGAGAGGTGGCGAACGAGGTAGCAAGCGGAGGAGGGGATGATAGTGGAGTATGTTATGGGCGGGCCATAACAGGTACTACATGAGACGATCGCCATCCATTCCCCACGTCAGCCTTTAGAGAGTAGGTTTGAGGAAGCAGCCAAACAAAAACCAAGATATAGCATCCTATTGGGTCGGGCGGGCAGGGCATGTAGTACCTCAGTGACGCAGTTAAAATGTTCGTGAAATTATGATCAAACATCATACTTGGTAAGTATTCGTTTAATCTTACAATTTCACCTCACGACATTTTAACTGACGTCACCACGGTACTCCATGAGAGCTTTAGAGTGATTCCTCAAACCACAAGCAAAAACCATAAGCCCTAAAAAAACCAAAGCCCGAATCAGGCTGCAAAGGAACAAGCAAAAAAAATGGAATCCATGATACCAACCAAATATTTTATTTGTCTAAACTGCCCAAGAGTAGATGCAGAAAAGGTAAGGCAAAACAGTCACAAAACAAGAGACATGTACACATAACCAAAGGACTGGAAGAAAACAAAGTTGTGACACAAAAACACAGAGGCCTTTCCCTGGGAATAATTACACAATACAGAAGTATGACAAAAATCTATTGTACATAAAGTCAACACAAACAAAACATGACAAATAAACCCAGAGTCATGTGACAAAAAATTCAATGCACAGTGAAAAAACCCAGAATCCAAGAACAAAAGACCACACATGGTCTACCAGCAAATACATGTTAAAAAGTAAACCAAGAACCAGAAGGCACAATCACGTGTAGACACACAAACACATAAGAAATGGAAGTTATGAAAGAACTGCATTTGCAAAAAGGTTACTAGGCTGGATTGTCTTTCTGTAGAATTTCACAAAAGTGGACTCCCTAGCCCATCCCACAGCAGAAACAATAGTGGCCAGAGGAACCTTAAGGGCGGCTTTGCTGGAAGAGGCAGACCTGGTGGAATGAGGGGAAAAAAATAGATAGATCAACGCCTGCAGCTCGCATAATATCTCGCGTCCAACGGCGCAAGGTGCCCCGGGAAGCTAATCTTGTAGGCGGTTTAGTAGTAATGACGAACCTAGTGATCAATCCCCATGAAGACTTGGTTCTCTCTAGGTATTCAGTAATGGCTGTGTAAACACAAATGGAAATATCTGGGGTGTAAGCATCAAAATTTATCTCAGACAAATGATCACCTGACCTAGAAGTCTTCAACAAATCACCTATCTTAAAAGTGACACGGGAGGCAGAAACACACATATTCCTAATGTCAAGGAGGTGTAAAGCTTGGCCACATTGGCCAGATGTCAGTAGCATTAAGATTACCAGCTTCCTGGACAATTGAATAGGAGATAAAGCATTGTTGGGACCTAGCTTCTATAAATGCCTGAAAATTAAATCCGGGTCCCAGGTGGTACGACACGGCGACAAAGAAGGTCTCTCCAGAAAAACTCCTTTCAAAAACCTGCTGACTAGCAGATGCTGTCCTGCAGGTTGACCTTGGACCGAGGCGATGGCAGAAATAGCAGACCAAATGCTATTCATGGAACTATAACTGCGCCCTTGTCCCTTCCGAAATTCAGATAACAAAAAATCCAACAAAGCACCTATAGATGGGTAAAATGGATCAGTTTCCTGTTCGTCACAAAAAAAGCATCCATCTTTTGATATGTGCCCCATATTGAAGCTTTGTACTGGCCCTCCATGACTAAGGAGAAAGTGGGCAGCCCCTGATGAAACGCCCTGACGGCTGAAGGAATGCCTGATAATAACATCACAGTCAAAACTAACCTCTGACCCTGGGTATGAGAAAGAGAAGGGTCCTGTGGTAGAAAAATGGGGTTGGGAGGCAGCAAGAAAGGAGGGCCTGCCAACAGTTGCAGGACCCTCGGAAACCAAACTTGGGTTGGCCATAGGGGCAAAATGGCAAGAACTGTCGCCCCCTCCACCTGGATCTTCTCTAGGACCCTGCAAATGATGCTGAAAGGGAGAAAAGCATAAAGGTTTCCAGTGGACCAAGAAATGGTAAAGGCATTAACATAAGTTGAAGTCGGGTCTGGCCGCCAAGAGACATACACTGGTAACTGGGCATTAATGCGAGTGGCAAAAAGGTCAATGTCAGGTGTAAAGAATTTACCACAAACTAATTTGAAAATCTCAGGGTGGAGCATCCATTCCGCATCTAAGTTCCGAACACGTGATTCAAAATCAGCCTCCGCATTATGTAACCCTTTCACATGTTCAGCAGATAAAGTGATTCCTCTAGTCTCTGCCCAAGCAAAAATTTCCTCTATGACTGCATAAAGGCTGGGCTTAGTACTACCAACCCGACCTAACCCAACAACTGTGGCGATGTTGTCAGACCTAAGCCAGACATGAGTGTCCTGGTGATTCTTACAGAGAGACGACAGGCCCATTAATATGGCTTTTGATTCTAAAACATTAATGTGGTCCAGTTCCTCCTGAGCCCAATGACCACCTGTCTTGACAGTACCCATACTAGCACCCCAACCAGTCAAGGAAGCATCCGCGTACAGCTCCAACTGTGGGGAGGAAGGACGAAGAGACTTGGTTTGGCAATCGATGTTGTGAACCCACCAATGTATAAGGTCCCTAGCATGTGAATCTAAATTAATTGTAGCAGAATAATCACCATGATTCCTAGTCAGTTCACGATTCCTAATGATCTCTAGATATTTGTACCTTAATGGGGCCAACTCCACTGCCGGATCAGCAGCCACTGTCATCCCAATAAAAGAAGCGAGATCATGTAAGGTAACTACCTCATGGCACAACAGTGCCAAACCTTGTCTCCTAATGCATTCCTTCCTGCATAGAGGCAAGGCAACAGTCATATTAATAGAGTTAAGGATGAAGCCGAGAAATTCCACCTCCTGAGAAGGAATAAGAACAGATTTGTTTACATTAACTGTCAGTCCTAGAGTGTAAAACAGATGCATAGCATAGCCAACCTGAAGTCGAAGCTCAGCTGGAGAAGTGGAAAAGAAGATGCAGTCATCTAAATAGCAAACTATCACTATACTAAGTTTCTGAAGGTGACAAAGAACCGGTTTGAGCAGTTTTGTAAAAGTACGTTGGAGCTAGGGTCAACCCCTGAGGGAGACAAGTAAAGCGAAAAGTCTGATTCCTCAAGAAAGATTGTAGCCATTTCCTATCAGCTGGTTGGATATACACTGAAAAGTAAGCATCCTTAAAATCAAAAGTCATAAAGTAGTAGTTAGGTTGGATGAGCTGAAGTACATGTTTAATAGAATCCATTTTGAAATGCAAATGGGAAAGGTAGTCATTAAGCTCCCGTAAATTAAGGATAACCCTGGCTGTACCATCTCTCTTAAGAACAGGAAAAAATATTAGAAAAGAACCCCTGTTTATCTGGTGTACGAGGCTCAATGATTTTATGTTTAAGACATCTTGTAAGAGCAGTTTCCAAAGCCGAATGATTAGCAACCAAAAACTTCAAGGGTGGAGGAGGAAGACCTTGGGTGGGTAAGGTAGTAAACTCTAAAAAATTACCATGGACTACATCTTTTATCCATCTGTCCTCAGACAAGGTATACCACTGAGATCTGGCAGTGAAAATTTTACCTCCCACAAAATTATTTGGAATGTTAATCAAGGATACCTGAGGTGCTTTCACCGGAGGAACATCTACTGGGTGGAGTGGTGTGGCATGGAGTATCTCTGCGTCCCCCTTCCTTGGGACACCCTTTGGCCTAAAAAAGGCCAAACATGGTGCCGTGAACCCGTGCACTGAGGAAGGGCCCGCCACTGCTGGTAGTGGCCAGGACATCTGAAAAACTGCCGAGAAGTAGCCAGGCGTCGGTTCTGAAAGGGACGAAAAACTGGCCTGCCCAGCTTCCGCGTCTTGTGGATTTCCTCACACTTTTTCACAACATCAAATGGGAAAAGCTCATCCCAACCAACCTCTCACTCCCATTTGCACAGGTCAGTCATGGCAGGGTCATGCACGTGGAGGCGAGCAACCTCTTTCCGCAAATGGTTAAGGTAATTCACTACCGAAGTCATGAGCCTGAGACTGCTGTTAAGGCCATCTAAATAGCCATGGAGGGGCTTTCCCTTCTTTTCATCGATGTCGCTGATGCACTGGACCACCGGCACTAAGGCCTTGCAGAGTAAACCATTCGCATAGAACAGGCAGGCATCCACTAAACGGCCACCCATACTCATAGCTTTCGTAACCGCAGCGTTGGTTACAGGAACTGCCAAGTTAGGCACATTACTTGGTAACTTTATCTTGTCACAAGTCAGCTTAATGCTGTCAGGTGGAGACTGGAGTCTAGAATAGAAGCAAGGCGCTCTGCTAGCGGCTCGCCCTTCTCCTCCTCACCTTGAAAATGGCCCAACAACTCCTTCAAGGCCCTGCTAAAGTCAGAGTCATCCTCGTCGGGGGCGACATTCAGCAAGTCTAACTCATCCAAGGGGTCCGGGTCATCCTCAGGGCACTCACCGTCCTCACACTCCGAGGATGAAACCTCCTGAAACCTAGCAAAGTCAGGAGGACTGCTGGCCGACGAAGCAGACCCTGCGCCCTTATCCAGCCTCTCCATTAAGCCTGTAAGGCGCTGATGCTGTCAAACTTATCATCCGTCGGTGGGGCTTGAACTGGAGTAGCGCTGACATCACTAGGCCCGGCAGGGGAGGGCAGACCGGCCATGTCAGATCGAGACTGACCACGACGTCCCTCAGGACAGTCCTTCCTTCTTTTGGGATCCTTCCCTGAAGGCTCCACATCACGTCTTTTCATATGCACAGACCCAGACGCTGAAGAGGGGGACGACCGAGCCAGTCTAGTGTCCTCCTGATCCGCCATGTTGCTGCGAACCAAAACATAACTCCAGGTCACATAACAGAGTTTAGGAACTAAAATTTACTCGTCATAAATATAAAAATAAAACACCAGGTTCCCAACAGCCACAGAAAAAAAATGAAGCAATCTGAGGAAACTTAAAGTAGGCCGAACTCCAAGGAGCAATGAGGAAAACAACATTGGTCATGATAAGAAACCAGAACATGATCCAAGCAACTTTCCAACATGGTTTCCAGGATCTGAGGGCCACATAATCATATATGCAATGATCCGAGGATCATGTCTTCACCAAAGTGCGCAAATAAAAAGGGGTGAAGCCTACCAGGCGAAACACCAAGGAGAATGCCGGTGAGAACAGCGCCACGTAGAGCGGGGAGCCGCTGAGAGCAGTGTGCTGGACAGAGTATGGAAGCAAACTGACGTGAGGAATGGATGGCGATGGTCTCATGGAGTACCGTGGTGACATCAGTTAAAATGTCGTGAGGTGAAACTACTCTTTTTGGTACTTGGGGGTCATGCATCTTCTGGCGGCTTGTCACCTCCCTGCACCCCTCTTAGACTTGGAGGAGCAGCTCTTTAAAGCCATACGTTTGGCGCTTAATGACGCTTGCAGGGACTCGACTTATGTCATTGCCAACTTGCGGGCCGGGAGGAGGGAGGCTTTCCTCGGCTGCCTCAGACCATCCTTCTCGCAGGTTGAAAAAGGCATCCTTCGGAGGTCTCCCATTTTTACCCCTCTCCTTTTTGATGAGGACCGCCTTCAGGAGGCGCTACAGTCCTCGAAGTCCAATGCTGATAGGATGCTCCATGAGGCCACACTCAGAGCTCTCGCCCAGCCGCGTCCTGCTCCAGGCACGCCCTTGGTGGAGTGTGGTCCCCGACCTTCTACCTCCACAGCTGTCAGGCCCTCTTCTGCTCCCGTCCGCAGACCTTCCTTCGCCGCTCGTGCCAGGGACTCCCGAGGGAGCGTTTGGCGGCTCTTACTCGTCTCGTTCCAGTGTGCAAGGAGGGGGACGGAAGGCAAAGCCCTTTCGGAAGTGACGCCCTTCATCCCCAGAGAGCAGTTGCGGGCTGTTTAGCCCACAGGTGGGAGGAGTGGCGCAAGATAGGGGCAGAGACGTGGGAAGGCTACAAGATTCCCTTCTCTGCACCCCTGCCACTCACAACCCACTTCAAAGAGCCCAGAGGCTATGCCCCAGGATCTCTCAAAGGACAAGCGCTTCGGTTGGAGATCCAGCAACTAAAGACCAAGGGTGCCTTAGAAGAAGCACCCCCTACTCCATGTTTTTACAGCCACGTTTCTCGTTCCAAAGGCCTCGGGAGGTTTTCGACCCACCATCGACCTCTCCATCTTAAACAAGTACGTCGTCACCACCAAGTTCAAGATGGAGACGGTCAGAACCGTCATGTCTGCAATACGACAGGATGACTGGATGGTGTCTTTCGATCTGAAGGACGCCTATCTCCAGGTGCCTGTCCATCCAGACAGCCGGCGTTTCCTGCACTTCTCTTGGGAGGGCTGCCACTTACAATTTCGGGTTCTTTGCTCCGGCCTCTGTACTGCCCCTCAAGTCTTTACTCGTCTCATGGCCCCTGTCTTGGCGGAGTTCCATCGTCAGGGCTTCTGCATCCTCCGATATCTGGATGATTGGTTGGTCCTAGCTTCGTCGGCAGACGAGGCTCGAAGAGCCACCACTTGTCTCATTGGCATCTGCTAAGTTCTGGGGATTCACATAAATTGGGAGAAGTCTTCCTTGACTCCAGAGCAGGAGACCTTCCTCGGGATGCTGATTCGCTCTCCTCCTTAGAGGGTTTTCCCAACGCAGGGAAGGATACACAACCTATGGAATACAATTTGTTCTTTCATCAGTTTTCCGTCCCCACCTGCAAAGGACTGGTTGCGTCTTCTCGGGCACTTGTCCTCCCTCATTCATTTAGTGCCAGGATCGAGGAGGAGAATGCGCCTTGTTCAGATTCAGCTGAACCTGCAGTGGGATAGGCAGTCGATGGCGGACGACTATCCTGTATGCTGGGACCTCAACACTCCCTGGGACCTGGAGTGGTGGCTGGAGGACCAGAACTTGGCTCAGGGTCAATCCCTCCATCTAGCTCTTCCGGACATCTTTCTCTTTACGGATGCCTCAAATGAAGGGTGGGGGGCTTCTCTCTTTCAGGATTCTGTGAGTGGCCTCTGGAACACCCAAGAGAAGTCTCTCCATATCAACGTCCTGGAACTCAGGGCGATTCGCCTGGGGCTCCAACACTTTGTGGGCGTGCTGCGGAATTCTGTTGTTGCGGTTTTCTCTGACAACACCACGGTGCTCACATACTTGAGCAAGGAGGGGGATACCCACTCCACTCTCCTCAACAACGAGGCTCGGGAGATCTTAGACTGGGCCGAGGCTCATTCGGTGGGGATTTTGACTCAGTTTGTGCGGGGCTCCAACAACGTGGTTGCCGACTGCCTCAGCAGGCGACACCAGATTCTGTCCACAGAGTGGACCCTTCACATGGACGTGTGTCGTCAACTGTGTCGGGTTTGGGGCTACCCGACTGTCGATCTCTTCGCCACGCTTCTCAACTACAGGATCTCAAACTTTGTCTCCCCCTTTCAGGATTCCGAAGCAATTCCCATGGATGCCTTTCTTTACAATTGGGACAACCAAGACCTGTATGCCTTCCCTCCTTTTCCTCTCATCAGGAAGGTGCTCAACAAACTTTGGGCTCCCAGCAACACCAGGCTTGATTGCGCCGTTCTGGCCCCAGAGAGAGTGGTTTCCAGACCTGTTGAAGGCGTCACGAGAGCCACCCCGACGCCTTCCGCTTCGGCGGGACCTCTTGACTCAGCCCCACTCCCACAGGTTCCATCGCGGTCTCCATGGGCTTCAGCTGACAGGGTGGAGACTGTCAAGCGATACATGAAATACAGAGGCTTCTCCTCTAAGGTGGTGGAGTTCTTGGCGCATGATAAGAGGCCCTCTACTTCTTTAAATTATCAACAGGAATGGAAGAGGTACAGGAAATGGTGCAAGGACAACTGGCATACCGTTTCTAACCCCACAGTTCAGAAAATTGCAATTTTCTTGTTTTTTTGCATCAGGATTGCCATCTTTCCATCTCTGCTATCAAGGGCTACAAGGCCATGCTTAACAGTGTCCTGGCAATCTGAGGGTTGGACCTCAACAACGACCAGGTGCTGAGGCTTATTGTCAGAGCCTGCTCTTCCCACCCACAGAGGCCTAGCAGGAATCTTTGGCCTTCCTGGAACTTGGATGTTGTTCTTTGCTTCCTAACCAAGGCTCCCTTTGAACCTATGCGGCTCTCGTCTATCAGAGACCTGACTAGAAAGTCTCTTTTTCTGCTTACTCTTGCTACAGCATAGAGGGTAGGAGAGATCCAAGCACTCTCTCACAAGACGAGCTGGCAGGGACAGGATCTGCTGGTCTCTTATTTTCCTGAATTCATTGCTAAGACGGATACGGACGCCCGCAGTACTCCTCGGGAGTTTCGTATTAAGAGCCTTGCCACTGTCGTGGGTTCTCAGGATGTGGAGAGACTCCTATGTTCCAATCGGGCACTTTGTCACTACCTGCATAGGACGGCTTCGCCTACAAGACCCCGCAACCTCTTTCTTGCTGTTAGATGTTCTTCCAGACCTGTCCAAAGGAGCAATTTCCTTCTTCCTACGGGATATCATCAAATTGGCCCATGCTTCCTTGCCTGACTCTTCCTGCCGCGAGCTTAAGGTGTGTGCCCACGACATCCGTGGCATTGCTACCTCTATGCTCCCGTGGAAGAACTGCTCTGTTCCCACTATCTTGAGGGCGGCCTGCTGGAGGACGCCTTCGGTCTTTGCTGACCATTATCTCCAGGAAATAGTAAGACAGGAGGGGGATATCTTCGCCTTGGGTCCAGTGGTCGCTGCTGGACAAGTGGTTGACTAACTCCTTCGCCTGGTCATGCACAGACCTTGGAAGTCCGCTCAGGGTTGCGCTTCTTGGCGACTTGTTTGTACAGTGCTGGTACCTTCAGCCAGGGGGTAGAGGGTCAGTAGCTGGGATGGGGCTCTCTCCTCAGCTCATCCCCCCCCCATCATAGGCATAGGCACACTCCTAGGACACTCACTACTGGTTCCCTGGGCTCTAATTCTTGAGGCACATGGGTCACGGAGTACTCCCATGCACCTGGTTGCATTCTCCAGCACCCTCTTCTCCACATCAACCTCTACCATGGGTTAGTGTCTCCACAAGACAGTTGTATCACCCTTTATGCCTGCCTCTTCCTGTCTACTCCCACCTCCTTAAATGTTGGAGTCTGCTAGTTTTTTGTATGAAAAAACAGGTGTCTGTGATAGAAATGTAATTTTTAATGCTAAAATTAATTTCTTCACTTACCTGTTTTTCATATAAAAACAGGTCCCCTCCCTTCCTCCCCCAGTCTGTTTCAATGCTCATGAAAATTAACTGAGGGGCAGTGCAGCCGATCCCATCGGCAGCACCGGGCACCGCACTGGCAGGTGTAGCGCTGTAATGGTTCAAAATTCCACCGCTGCACACCAGTGTAATGCTCCCACCACAAGTGTAGTGTTTATGATAAATTTAAGCTCATGCACAAAAGAATTATTATTATTTGACTTACTTTTAAAGGAAGGTTGATTTCTATTAGGATTGGAAGAAGACTATGGTTGTTAATGAGATAAAAAAAAAACTTATGATTTTATTGACTGATGACTGATGGTGGGGGAAAAGAGTAATGATAGGCTGCCACCAGGTCCTGATAGTTCTCTCACAGGGATGAGAGGAACCACAGGTCCAAAAAAAAGATTGAATAAATACCGTATTTTACGGCTTACAAGACGCACTTTTTATCCTAAAAAATATCCTGAAAAATACTAGTGCATCTTCCAAGATGAATGTTGTATTGTAAGGCAGCATCCAATCTCAAATAAGCTTGGACACTTGACAGACAGCGACCTGGATTTGTATGTTGAGTCATTACATTATGATGTTAGCTTAAGTACCATTTAATTTAGCCTTTTATATTATGTAAACTCAGTACTTAGGTGTTACAAGTATTTACAATATCATAATCCTTCCTGCAGCCTACTCAGCGTGTGGAGAAAATAGGCCGCTCCCTCGTCTCATTGCAACACACACATACATGCACACGAACGCACACACATTTAATTTAATCTGAGCAAAAGTCATGTGATGGAGATGGGAAAGAGTGGAAGACGGCCAAGAGGGTCATATAAGATGGGTGAAGAAGTAGTGTTGAAAAAGGTGGAAAAGGAAAAGGATTTGGGAGTGATAATACAAGACCATGGGCAGTTTGAGGCTCATATTGATAAGATGTTTGGAGAAACGTATAATTTGATAAAAAATATTGGATTAGCCTTCCATTATATGGATAAAGATATGATGAAGAAATTAATTAGTATGGTAATTAGACCAAGATTGGAATATGCTGGAGTGGTTTGGTCCCCTTATAAAAAGAAGCATATAAGGAAGTTGGAGAGATTGCAGAGAATGGCAACAAAAATGGTTCCGGAATTGGCATAAATGACCTATGAGGAGAGATTAAAAGAAATGAATTTGCCTACCTTGGAACAAAGAGAAAGAGGAGATTTAATACAGGTTTATAAACTGTTGAATGGACTGGATGAAGTGGATAATGAGCAAATGATGTTGAGAGAGGAAAACTTAAGTAGAACTACAAGATTGCATAGTAAAAAGATAGCCAAGGGAATATGCTTGAAGGATGTGAAAAAATATAGTTTCCCACAAAGATGTGTGGAGGTGTGGAATGGTTTGAGTGAGGAGGTGGTGTCAGCAAGGAGTGTGCATAGTTTTAAAGGAAAGTTGGATGTGTGTAGATATGGAGACGGGGCCACACGAGTATGATACCCAGGCCCTGTAAAATTACAACTAGGTGAATACAACTAGGGGAATACATCATGCCAGGTGCCTTTATACCTTTATTGATAGAGCATCCAAGTGGCTTACTCATTCAAGCAAGAGTCAAAACTCCACTTGTGAATTGTATTCACATTGATAAAGCCTATGAAGCACGACTGCAAAATAAAATAAATACAAACTGCAGCACTGACGTGTTCGGTTTTGGCGATCGTACAAGTGATTCCGTAATGTAAACAACAGGTCCAAAATATGCCGTCGCCCGCCACTAAAACAAGAAAAGATGGACTGTTTCATTGTGTATATGTATTTACGTATGGTGTTTTTATTTACATGTTTTAAATTTGTGGTAAGTGCTCCAGCAAATTTGTAATGAGTGGTGAAACAATAGTGTCTTGCAGACTCCTTGCTTCTGGTGTTTTTGTGTTCAGTGGTCAGATATATGGTGAATGCGTTCTTGTATGAGAATGACTTTTTTTTTCTTAGAAATTTCTTTCAAATATTAGGATGTGTCTTCCAAGATGCAGCGTCTTACAAGCCATAAAATACGGTAAATAAATAAATGAACAAATTTCGAAACGCAGAAAAAAATATATATTGAGGTAACGCACTTTTCGGAGGAGACTAGGGTAAGTATAACACTTCTATTGGTCGTCCGGCCGTCAGAACAAAACACCGATCCGGGAGTACAGTTCCGAGAAAATGCCACACAGAAAAAAAAAAAAACAACACAAACTCAAATGAGAAAAAAAAACTTCTATTCACCAAAAAAAATTATGAGATAGAGGACTCGAGAGGACACTCTACTCAAGAAAAAGACATGAGAAATGACACTCGTTTCTCCCAGAATGGGGGGGTGTTATGTTAGTGTATGTGTGTTCATGTGATGCTCCGAGGCTGAGAGACAGAGACTGGCTTATCTGTGAAAGACGATTGATGGACGGCGACTCAATAACACTGTATGGTCAGTTTTTAGTACTTGAGGAAAGAGTTCAGATAAGGGGGGGAGAAGATGACTCTCACTTACCTGTGAAAGATGAGAGATGGACGGTGACTGACGTCGCTGTTGGGGGATCCGAATGGGCAGCAAACCACAAAATCGTAACAAGGCTTTATTGCTTGGAGTGTTTCGGCCTGCAAAATTGTGCTTACTAAATACACATCCACATATCACAATTCACCCCAGTACAACTCTCACAATAGTAACCTAAACATATAATACTTGATACAGAAACCCAAACAATCAGAGCAGTCAACATTCTAACATAATCAGCAACATGAACGAACTTCGCATATATTATCACTCATAATAATCTCAATAATTTCTTGAAAGACTCACTTCAGTGGCCCATATCGACGCCTTCCGAATCCCCGTAACACACCTGACATGTCGCCACCACAATTAGCCACAAGTCCAGGCCGACTCTACACACACTGTCTGTCAACAATATTATCCAGTGTCCATTACCTTACCTAATTAACACATCCTATGCTTGTAACCTTCACAAGAAATATACTAAACAGCATAGAGTAAATCAATAAACACAACTAACCTGTAGAGTGGAGGACCAACCGCCAGAAAATCCCATGGCACAGTGATGGGCCGGCTTAGAAACCCCGCCAGGCCGACCATGTTCACAGGTAGTGGGTGAAACAAAACACAGCAAAGATGCGCACTAACCCCGCACTCAAGTCAAATTATACTATCATCAATACATAACGCTGCATAAAACATAACCATATCATTTTAATGATACACTCCACCCCAACCAAAGTGAACATAAATACACTCCACCCCAACCAAAGTGGACATCAAATATACCCCGGTAGTACATAGAATGCATAACATGATGATGTAGTACATAATGCACATAAATCATTACCTGTTGTACTCACATAATCGGTAATATAAGCACATTGCACATCACTCTTGTTCTTCTTTAGGTAATAACACTATTAACCTATGCACTGATCTACTCATGATTTTGTCTGTTACTCCATCATATCCTTTACCTTCCTTGACTATCTTATATCTTAAGTCTACATCTCTTACAATGCCATCACGACCTGGATCTGCCTTTATTACTTGAGCTAATTTCCAGGTTCCTCTCACCACATTAGCATCTTGAACTAAGACCACATCACCTACTCTTACATTTCTCCTACTGGTGTGCCATTTTTGTCTAACTATCATTGTGGGAAAAAAATCTCTGCCATTTTTTCCAAAATGATTCAACAATTTTCTGAATAAACTCTAATCTTCTTTTATGGTCTCCATCCGATTCATATGTTCCCTGTGGACATTTTACACTAGCTCGTCCAAGCAAGAAATCATTAGGACAGAGGTAATTTCCAAGTTCTAAATTAAAGCAAGGTTTTACTCCTATAGGTCTTTCATTCATCATACAGGCTACATTAAATAATGCTGTCTGAAGTTCACCAAAAGTCAATACTGAATCCACAATTGCAATGCAAAGATTTCTTTTCACGGATTTGATAAGGGATTCACTGGCACCATTGTACCACGGTGCATCACTTGGTCTATTATATTTCCAAACAACTCCCTCATTTTTGCCAATTCTTTCAATACTCTTCCCAGCTGCGATTAGTTGACTTCCTCTATCAGAATACAGTATTTTGGGTGCACCCCTGACTGAAATGAATCTTTGATAAGTTGCCAAAAAATCATTAGCACTGTATCCTTCTGTTAAATCTAAATAAACTGCCCTGGTAACTAAGCAGTTGAATATTGACCCATATACCTTACCATGAGTCCTCTTTTTAACAGTGTCTTTAATAGTGAATGGCCCGAACAAATCAACAGCTGTGTGATAGAATGGTGGAGTAGGTTTCATTCTCTCTTCTAACACCTGGTTCATACACTGGTTCTCAGTTTGTTTTGACAATTTTCTACATGTGACACATTTATCCTTAACTGACTTTATTATTTTTCTGGCTCCTGGCACCCAAAACTTACGTTGCAATTTGGCTAAGGTGGTTTCAATACCTGCATGATCTCTATTGTGTAAGCTGGACACATACAGTCTAGTAACTGGGTGGTTAGCTGGTATCAGTATAAAGTGATCCTGATTCCAGTTTTCCTTTAGCCATTTTGATATTCTTTGACCCACTGAAATTACTCCTTTATTCATTATAGGGCCTAACCTCAGATATCTCTCTTTCCAGTTAGTTATGTTGCTTTGCATGTTCTTTACCCACATGACTTCAGCATCTTCCACCTCCTCAGATGTGGGTTCCTTTAACACAGCTTTCAAAGATTTATGCTTGAATATAGACATTATCCTACATGTAACTCTCAACAAGGTTTCATATCTGCTAACCTTTGCACGTCAATTATGCTTAAGTTTCTCATGTTTCCCTTTGCAATGGTCATAGTAATGCCTATTTTATCAGGTAAGTGATCTGCACATTGTTGTTTAATTGGCCATTCTGCAACTGGCAATTTAAAAAATTCAGGCCCATGTTGCCAAGTTGAACCTTCTTCAATCTTCTCAGAAGTGCATGGTCTAGAAGTTAAATCTGCTACATTCTGAATTGTGTCCACCCACCACCAATCCTTCAGATTTGTTTTTCAGTTGTATTTCTGCTATGCGGACCGCCACAAAGGGGCGGAATCCATGTGATTCCCTTTGAATCTGATCTCTGACAATAGATGAATCTACAATATGGAACACAGAGTCAAATTCCCAGTTGCACTCTCTCACTATAGTTTCTCTTAATCTAGCTGATAAAAGAGCTCCACATAATTCTAATCGAGGAATGGTTAAATGTCTCGTAGGTGCAATTTTGTTTTTAGCCATAATTAAATTGGTCTGAAATTTATTGTCATCCGTCTGCCATCTAACATACGCACATGCTCCATACGCTTGTACGCTGCCGTCAGAAAAGATTACAAGTGTGGGTTTACCAAATGCATTTGCTGGTTTCAGAGGTCTCTTAAATTTGCAGTTTTCTACTCCATACAAATCAGTGAAAAAACATTTCCATTCCTTTACAATGTCAGCATTTAATGGCTCATCCCATTCAACTCCCTTATTTGTATCACATCTTGAAATCATAACATAACATAACATAACATAAATAATAAGATAACAAAGGGCCACCAGGGCCCATCTAGGTTATCCTGTATCAGTCGCACAGCGACCTCGTCATCAGTACTTAAAGATACACTTACAAGTACACAATACATTATATACTAATTCTAAATATTTGGGCCATTAACAGGGCTAAGTCCTGCAGCGAAATCCTCTACAATTTGTGGTCCCCATACATGGGGATCATGTCTTATTTAACTATAGTAAATTTCTTATAAAAACTATCATGCAGTGCTATACATAATTATAAATCTAATAAATTTAAGTGCTTATCTAATCTGTTTTTAAACATTGTCAAACTAGTGCTATTTACAACCGTCTCTGGCAATGCATTCCAGAAGTCTACCACTCTATGACTAAAGAAATATTTTCTTATATCTAACCTGCAGCCTTGCTTTCTAATCTTCCTGCCATGATTTCTAGTCCTATTTCCCTCCTCTAAGGTAAAGAAAGATCTCACATCTATGTAGTTTGTATCTGAGAACATTTTAAATAACTCTATCATATCCCTCTTATACATCTCCTCTCAAATGAAAACATGTTTAATTCCTTTAATCTATCTCTATACTCCAGGCGCTTTAATGCTGGTATCATCCTAGTTGCTCTTCTCTGAACTGCTTCTAACATGTTGATATCCTGCCTATAGTGGGGTGACCAGGCCTGTATGCAATACTCTAAATGGGGCCTAACATAGGAATTATATAAGCTACGCACCACTTCCTTACTTTTATAACTAACATTTCTATTTATAAAACCCAGGATCCTATTTGCCCTATTTCTTCCTTCTAAACATTGCTTTGAA
This sequence comes from Portunus trituberculatus, assembly GCF_017591435.1. Lineage (NCBI taxonomy): Eukaryota > Metazoa > Arthropoda > Malacostraca > Decapoda > Portunidae > Portunus > Portunus trituberculatus. The sequence continues at coordinate 8,189,782 of NC_059287.1, read as the reverse complement.
AATTTCATAGTCCTGTCTATCACTACTCCTAAATCCTTTCCTTCCTCTACTGCCTCTAGCCAACATCCCTCCATCTCATAGTTAAAGTTTGTGTTGTCTTTACCTAAATGCATAACCTGACACTTATCAGAATTAAACTCCATCTGCCACCTGTCTGCCCATGCTATCAGCCTGTCCAGGTCTCGTTGTATTCTGTAATTGTCCTTTTCACCCTGTACTGCACATGCTATCTTAGTATCATCTGCAAACTTTGATACTTTGCTACTAATTCCTATATCTAAATCGTTAATGTACACCAAGAAAAGAAGAGGTCCTAGCACTGATCCTTGGGGTACCCCACTAACCACTTCCTTCCACTCAGACATTGCCCCATTTAATACTACTCTCTGTTTCCTATCAGAAAGCCATTCACTAATCCAATCAACTAACCTACCCCCTATCCCATGTAGTCTCAATTTGTACACTAGCCTCCTATGCGGTACCTTATCAAACGCCTTGCTAAAATCTAGATATATAACATCTATGCTATTTCCATCATCTAACTCCTTGGTAATATATTCTAAGATATCGAGCAAATTTGTAAGACAGGACCTCCCTGATCTAAAGCCATGTTGGGTATCTCTAATTAATCTATTCTCATTTAAATGCTCCCAAATACTACCCTTAATGATTTTCTCTAGTATCTTACATACTATACTAGTTAAACTGATCGGTCTATAATTATTCGCATCATCCTTCCTACCTTTTTAAATATTGGAGTAACATTAGCTAACTTCCAGTCCTGAGGTATCTCAGCAAACCTAAGTGATCTTTCAAAGATTAACTTAAGTGCTTCAGAAATACTGTCTACACCCTCCCTAAGTACTCTGGCATGTAGCTCATCAGGACCACTGGCTTTCCTATCGTCTAGTTCAAGAATAAATTTCCTAATAATTCCCGGTTTTATATCAATATTTTCTAAAGCTCTTAAACTACTCGTCGCACTGTTTGTAACAGGATTTCCTATTCTTTCCTAGTAAATACTGAAGAAAATTGTTCATTCAATAATTCTACTATGTCTTCATTTTGATCCACTACTACACCATCTTTTCTGAGTGGTCCAATCCTATCCTTATTTCTTTTATCACTGACCTTGTAATAACTATATAATTTTTGGGATCTTTACTCCCAGCTCTAGCTAGTTTTATCTCTGCCTGCCTTTTACTTTTTTTGTAACCTTACTCAAATCATCCCTGACCTGTCTGTACCTAATCAAATCTACATCTTCCCACTTTTCTGCAACTCTCTGTATGCCCTCTTCTTCTCTCTGATCTGGCTACCTATCTCATGAGTCCACCATAATGGCTTCCTGTTTCTCTGCCTTATATCTTTGTAAGGGATACACTGCATCACTATACCCTTTACTACAACCTTAAAAATATCCCACATCTCCTGTGCAGTTTTATTTCCAAAACTATCTTCCCAGTTTACCTCTCCTAATAACTGACATAACCTACCATAATTGCCTTTCTGATAGTTTGGGACTCTAGTCTTATTCACTATATTATCCCTACTGGAATTAATGATAAATCTAATTATATGATGGTCACTGTTTGCTAAAGTCTCTCCTACCTCAACTTCCTTTAAACAATGCTCAATATTTGTTAGTACTATGTCTAAAACCTTCCTCCCCCTAGTACAGTGGTTCCCAACCTGTGGTACGCGTACCACTAGTGGTACGCGAGGGCCTTCCAGGTGGTACGCGAGCACTTTCGGGGTCATGAACGATTTTTAGTTATTTTTTACTTCACAAAAATGTTTACTGCCTATGGCCCTAACATAAAATAAAATAGTCAATAATGTGACAATGTGTGGGTGTGAATTGAACCCGAACCGAACAGGTCAGACTCAGAAAGAAAACGTATGCTGGCTACTTCCAGCGACTTGGCGAGAACGTGAAGCGGCAGCGCATGGACAAGACTGGCCAGATCTACAAAAAGGGAGCAGGAATTGTGAAAGTATCCTATGAAGTCGCTCTCCTGGTGGCCAAAAATATGAAGGCGCATACCATTGCAGAGTCTCTCGTCATGCCAGCGGCAAAGATCTTGGTCAGGCACGTGATTGGAGAGGAGGCGGTGGCGAAGTTGGAGAGTGTTTCCGTCTCTAACAACACTGTACAACGCCGTATCGAGGAGATGTCGGTCGACATTGCCGATCAAGTGTTGGAGGGAGTGAAATCCTCAAAGTTTGGGTTTGCCATTCAACTCGACGAATCGACGGACGTCACCAACTGTTCTCAACTACTTGTCTACGTCCGCTTCACGCAGAATAATGCTGCGAAGACTGAGTTACTGCTGAACCAGGATCTGTCCAGTACAACAACAGGAAAGGATGTTTTCAACGTTTTGGACGATTTCTTCAAGCAGAATGAACTGGATTGGGAAAAGTTGGTCGGATGCACGACAGATGGGGCTCCATCGATGCTCGGTCGAAAGTCAGGTTTTCAAGCCCATGTGAAAGCTGTGTCACCAAACGCCACAGCTGTCCACTGCTTCATACACCGATTCGCCCTCTGTGCTAAGGTGCTCCCTCCAAAGTTATTATCATGCTTGAACCCAACGTCGTACCCAACGTTAGCCCGTCACGCTGTTCCCCAGCTACTGATTTTCCCCTCGACGTGGGAGTGCGAACAGGGGTTCTCAGCCTTCATGACCATCAAGTCGAAGAGCCGGAACCGTCTTGCTGCTCCCGGGCATGATTTCCGATGTGCTGTGAGCAAAGTCATGCCCCGCATTGACCAGCTGGTGGAGAAGAAGCACATGCAGCCCTCGCATTGAGTTGAATTTTTTTTAGTTCATTTGTGTGTTCTACTTGTAAAATTATGGTAAATAAAGTAATATCTGATCGAATTGAGTTTCTCTGGAACCAGGTGGTACGCGGCGACTGTACAGGACCTCCAAGTGGTACTAGATCACTAAAAGGTTGGGAACCACTGCCCTAGTAGGTTTATCTACCATCTGCACTAAATAGTTATCCTGAAAACTTTCCATAAACTTATTTTCACTAGCATCTCCTACCATCCTCTCCCAGTTTACTGACTTAAGATTAAAATCCCCTAAGATAATTGTCTGACTAGTACACCCCCTATTTATCTCATCTACCATAAGGTTGTCTACATCTGCTGACTGGTTAGGTGGCCTATAAAAAGCTCCTACTCTAATAACCTTACTTTTGTTTACTCTAACATCCAGCCATAAGGACTCTACTCTGTTATCTACCTTAATACCATTAACCTGACTGGAAATGAAGGATTTTTTTACATAAATAACTACTACTCTGCCTATCCTACCAATTCTCTGGTGTAAATACATAATGTATCCATCTACTTCATATTCTTTCCTATTTTCCCTAAACTTTTCCTCATTTACCCATGCCTCTGTGACACATACAACATCTAAGTCCTCCTCAACTATATAACTAGATAACTCGTCCTTCTTGTTCCTAAGACTCCTGGCATTTACATAAAAACATTTAAGTCCTGCTACCTTCCTAGATGCTGTCTCCTTATTTGGAATCCTAATCTTATTCTCTCCTATTTGCACCTGGAAATCTTTCCTAATCTTTTCACTATCTCTGTTTATCCTATCTAATTTATGTCTAGCATCTTTCTTCTGGAATGCATTTGCTACCTCACCCCCTACACTCCATCCCAACTCCCCTCCAGACATCCACTCAGCACATCCACACCCTTCCTACTCAGATGCACACCATCCCTAGCATACAAATCCCTTCGCCCATAGAACCTATCCCATACATCCACAAAGCTGACACCCACATCCTTACACATCCCTTTTACCCGGTCATTCACACCAATGGCTCTAGACAACCATTCCCTGCTAACATACACACGGGGCAAGATTCCTGACACTACACACCTCCTACCAGTCTCCCTTATCTTGCCTAACATTTCCCGAAATCTTGCCACTAACTCCTCTGATCCACCTGCTCTGACATCGTTCCCACCTACGTGCAAAACTACTACACCCTCCCTCTCCATCCCACCAACCCTCTTCTGCACCTCCTCACTCACTGCCTTCACACCTGCACCAGGCATACACACGTTCGTCCTCCTATCCCTGTCTTTCCCACAGAAAGTGCTATCTAAATACCTAACCTGATCTAAATACCTAGATCTCATCAAAACTTTTGGTCCCAGTACAACTGGTACTGCTAATCCCAATGGGTCATAGAAAGATGACACTTGACTTAGTATCATTCTGCGAGTAAGAAACTCAGGGAAGTTCAACTCTATCTCCTTACGATACCAGTCTGGACCACTTCTGATCCTTTTAACCTTAGGAGAAAAATTTACTCTTACATTAAATGAGAAATTATCATCCTTGGGATTCCACTTGAGACCTAGAACTTTCTCATTATCAGACTCCATGATGTTGATATTATGGCTCTCATGTTGACCACTTACTATCCAGTGTTTTATATGAAAATTTCCAAGAGATATTACATGTTCTGCTCTTTGTATCAAGTCAAAGGCCCTTTCTACATCGTCAATGGAATAAAGAACATCATCCACATAAGTGTTATTCACAATCATGTCATAAACTTCAGGATCTCCTTTACCAAATTTCTCTACTGTCTGCCTTAATGCCAACACAGCTATGGTTCCACTCGGCCTATCCCCAAAGGTCACCGATGTCAGAACATAGTGATCAGGTGGTCTGTTACTAGTCAAATCTCTCCAAAGAAATCTGTGTGTGTGTTGGTCCAGTGTGTTGATTTTAACTGAATGATACATCTTTGAGATGTCACCCGTTATGGCTACCCTTTCCTGTCTAAATCTTAACAAGACTCCCAGCATGTTGTTAAGCACAACTGGCCCTTTTGCCCAAAAGTCATTAAGTTTTTGTCCCATGTATGATGAAGATGAGTTAAATACAATACGTAAAGGTGTTGAAGCAGAATCTGCTTTCAGTACTGCATGATGAGAAATGTAATGAATTGGTCCATTGTATGACTGCATTTCCTCTTCACTTAATTGTCTCGCTACTCCCCTTTTCACCATGTCCTTAATTTCATTGTGATACCTCTGTGCATATTGAATATCCAACTTTCTTAATCTATTTTCTGTGGTTTTTAATCTAGCTATAGCCACCTTTACATTATTCTTAAGATGCCTCGGGTCCCTTATCCAAGGATAGCTTGCCGTCCAATACTTCCCTTCTTCATCATATACTAATCCCTCCTCAATCAATTTCAGTTCTCTTTCTTCCTTAATATTGACACAATCACTTACAAGACAACCCTTACACAGGCATTTAATGCATCTCGGGTCACACTGTACCCCACTCTCTTCTTAAGCAAAGAATTTATCTAACTGGGACTTAAGTTTATCTACAGGTTCTACCTTAATCTCATTGAGGTTCATTGAACTTGACACCTTGTGAGTTCTCACAATTACATGGTTCGTCATGTTACCTAAGGCTGCTATTCTGCTGTGTCTGCCACGTATACTGAAACCAAATGGATTCTCTAACAATTGAAGACCGTCATTAGTCTGAACAACTCTAGGTAATAATTCACTGTAGTCAGCCCCAACCAGCATGTCAATTTCACCACAAGGCCGATCAATATCATGGTTCGATATTCCCACAAATAACTCCTTAACTACTGACACATCAAACTTTTTGAGTGTAGCAGATATTTCCTCAATACCAATGGCATTAACTTCCCATATATGACCAGTCCTATCAATTAGTGGTATGCAATATTCTTTGGTATAATGATGTTCAATTACGTTGCCAACCTTGATCATGGATAAATTCACATCCTTACCCTTCAACCTTAGTTTTTCTGCCATACTGTGTGTTACCAATGTTATGTCAGAACTCAGGGTTGGCAATGATTAAATCAAATTGATTTAATCAAATGATTAAATCATTGATTTTTTTACTAAAAAAATCATGATTTTTTTTATTTTTTTTATTTTTTTGATTTTTTACTAAAAAGTATTCCATAAGTTAAATGATGTGCTCCAAGGATGGTAAAGTAAAACAACCTATTCATGTGCAATTATTCATTTATTCCCTTCATGGTATATACCAGTAAATAAATAAATAAATTAAATAAAAAATAAATAAAATAAAATAAAATAACGAAAAAAAATTAAAGTAATTCTACATTAAGTTTATTCACTCAGAGGCTTTCTGTGATGACCCTAGTTATGGTTTTTGTAAATGAAAACGAGTTTTGCAGCTTTCTCTATCCCTAACCTATTTCTAAGCTTAGAATGAACAAGACCAAATGAAGAAAAAATCCTCTCCACCCCAGAACTTGAGGCTGTTGTTGTAAATAATTTCCTAACCAAATCAGAAAAATAATTTTTGTCTTCAACAATCTTGCCCAAAGAAAGCCACCATGCAAGTGGTCCAGCATTAAGTGAATGAGCAGAAAACATGTATGGCTGAAATGGAGGAAGTTCTGCCTTATATATCATTATAAGAGAGAGTGCTGAAGGGCAATTTTCATTGATCCAATTCATTCCCATGTTTTCCTCCTCCATAGTTAGTTTTTTTCCCCTTGTAAGCTGGATGTAGTATATTTGCTAAATAGTGAACAGGGGTGAGGGCTAGTTTCATTCGTTTCATGAAATGATCTTCAATGACAGCACTATCACCTGACCGAACTGATTCCTCTGCAAGCTTATTCTGTAAATCTTTCCACACCTCAGTAGCTTCTCCTATGTCACATCTGTCCCTCTGAACTTTATCAAGTGCTATGGCAATGAGCTTCAGAATTTTCAGCATATCTTCTGCAGATCTTTTTATGTATGTGTCCATCACCTTCCTTATAATAACTGGATCCAGTTGGTTTCTTTTTTTCACCATCACACACAGATACTAATATTGGCCAGTTGTTTAGGTAACCTTCTAAGCAATCAGACAGTGTATTCCACCGTACGTCTTGAGGCACGATGAGGGTTGAACCTCCTGCGGCTTTGTATGCTGCTGAGGCTGTGTGGTTGTTCGAAAGTATTTAACAATCTTCACAATATGTTCTTTAATGTTACCAATTTCTAAATCTTTTGCTAGCAAATTCAGTATGTGTGCTGAACAACCATAACTTATTAAGTTATACTCATCATCTTTAAGTAACTCAGATCTCATTTTTGCAACATTAGCAGCATTATCAGTGACAAAACTGCCTACTTTGCATTTATATTTGTGTTCAGCTGTTTCTATTGATCTTGTAGCAATCCCTTTAAGGTAATCTGATGTGTGTGGGTGACCGGATGTGTCAATTGTGTCCACAAGATAGACTGAGCTTGTGTTTTCTGATGTGTGAACAGTAACAGAGGCACATATTACAGGTTCATTGGAAACATTTGTCCACCCATCAAGACTCATGCAGACAGTTTTACCTTCTAAATCTACTACACTTTTTTTCACACTCTTTATCATATACCTCGTCTAACAGTGAACCACCTATTTCTCTTCTACTAGGCAGTTTGTATCCTGGCCTCATTACATTCACCATATCTCTAAAGGATGCATGCTCAACAATCTTAAAAGGAGAATTTGTTGCATACACCATAGTAGCTACTTTTTCATCTATTTTTTCCTTATCTTTAGTGGTCTTCACTCCATAGTTCAAAATACTTGTGTTGTGACTTGAAGTTGAAACAGCCTTCTTTAATTTATGTGTATTAGATGAGGTAGGCCTATCCGTATCTTTTCCCAAGCTGTCTGAATTGCTACGCTTGAAAGGGAAGGAAGTACGAGTAGGTGCAATGTGTTTTTTCAACACCTGTGGCTGACACTTCTAACAGAGATGGTGTGGCTGATGTTTGTGTAACTGGTTGTGGGTCTGCAAAGAAGAGCACCATATAATAATTCATTGTACTGTATAATTGAGTACATGTAAAATACAATGCAATTATTATGATAAAATACTGTAAACCAAGGTTGGTGATATTTTTTATTAAAAGAAAAAAAAGCATTGATTTTTTAGATTTTTTTTTTTTTTTTTTTTTTTTTTTACTAAAAGTATTCCGTAAGTTAAATGATGTGCTCCAAAGATGGTAAAATAACCCTCCTACAAAACTCCCATTTATCTCTCAGTATAATCTTAACCACAACAGCATAGTGGTCTGACCCTTCTAACGCTCCTCTCATCACTTTTGCATCCAGGACATCTTTTCTTAGTCTTTCGTCTTCAGCTATGTAATCAATCAAGCTCCTCTTTTCTCCCCCATCTTCCCCCCTTCTCCACATGTACTGGTGGATCATCTTGTGCTGAAAGAAGGTGTTCGCAAGGAACAACCTCCTTTTAGCACAGATGTCTACCAGGTGCTCACCATTCTCATTTACTCCCTCTTTCCCCCCCACTTTCCCATCACACCTGCAAACTCACTATTTCCTACCCTTCCATTCATATATAAATAATATAAGATAAAAGATTCATAATTACCTTCTATTGTTTCTGCTTCAAGATCTGAATCTCGTTGTGGCTCTTTACACTTCTTCTTATGATCACGTAGTCGTTGAACCAAGCCCTGAAGTTCTTTACCACAAACTTTACACTTCGCACGAATTCCCTTGTTTTGCGAGTGAGTTGCAACTTCCTCAAATTCTGCCCAAATACTGTCTTTCTGTCTACCTGCTTTTCTCATTTTGGATGTCTTAAATTGTTATGGTATGTAGTTATCCTGAAAATGTAATCACCATTTAAAGTTTTGAACTCTTGATAAACTTATTGTACTTGCTAAAGTCCTGTTGCCTTTCTTCCAACACCGAGGGAATTTAAAAAAGTGAGATCTGTAAGCATTGATCTGCCAGCTGAGCTGCAGGAAACACCTTTTGCAGGTGACAACATTAACCTTTTGAATCTCACTTTGTATGTCTCTGGTAAAGCAAGGAAAGCAACAGGACTTGAACAAGCATATACTGTAGATGCCACTGAGCTGGTAATCTCAGAAAAGCAACCTGCAGAGGCACTGACTGTGACTGACCAACTGGTGGAAAATACATGTACTGTACTGAGCTTAGTGAGTTCTCTTGCTCTAATGTTGCCAACTTGCCATATGTTTTTTACTAGGTAAAATCAGCCTCCTTTAGTCTTTACTAACTTGGGATTCAATGTATCATAATAATAACCAAGGTTAGCAACCAAACAGTAACAGAATAAAAGTAGATATTCTTCTGTGTGGTAATAATATAAAATGCTGTCATGAAAATAACTTCAGGCAACTCTGTCTGTCCTAAACCTGGTCCTGTACCAACTACAAACAAGTATTGAACACGTATGTATCAGGATCCTTGACTGTGCTCACACTTACACGCCCTAAACTCAAACTTAAAGTAACCTATGGAGATTTTCAAATCACTCAGTAGGATATATATATATATATATATATATATATATATATATATATATATATATATATATATATATATATATATATATATATATATCAAAAATCAAAAAATCAAAAAATCAAATAAATAAAAAAATCAATTTTTTTTTTTTTTTTAAAAAAATAAAAAAAAAAATCAAATAAATGCATTAAAAATCAATGATTTTTATTTTTTGATTTCACCACTGAAAAAAAATCAAAAAATCACCAACCCTGACCCATCGTGGATTGAAGCCAAAATGTTGGGGGATCCGAATGGGCAGCAAACCACAAAATCGTAACAAGGCTTTATTGCTTGGAGTGTTTCGGCCTGCAAAATTGTGCTTACTAAATACACATCCACATATCACAATTCACCCCAGTACAACTCTCACAATAGTAACCTAAACATATAATACTTGATACAGAAACCCAAACAATCAGAGCAGTCAACATTCTAACATAATCAGCAACATGAACGAACTTCGCATATATTATCACTCATAATAATCTCAATAATTCCTTGAAAGACTCACTTCAGTGGCCCACATCGACGCCTTCCGAATCCCCGTAACACACCTGACATGTCGTCACCACAATTAGCCACAAGTCCAGGCCGACTCTACACACACTGTCTGTCAACAATATTATCCAGTGTCCATTACCTTACCTAATTAACACATCCTATGCTTGTAACCTTCACAAGAAATATACTAAACAGCATAGAGTAAATCAATAAACACAACTAAACTGTAGAGTGGAGGACCAACCGCCAGAAAATCCCATGGCACAGTGATGGGCCGGCTTAGAAACCCCGCCAGGCCGACCATGTTCACAGGTAGTGGGTGAAACAAAACACAGCAAAGATGCGCACTAACCCCGCACTCAAGTCAAATTATACTATCATCAATACATAACGCTGCATAAAACATAACCATATCATTTTAATGATACAGTCGCGTGGGGGAAACTGGGACGCCAAGACGAGGGAAAGTGTTTGAATGGTCTCTTTATGATATTAAGTTTAAAAGTGGGGAATAATTTACTTAATGTTATGATACTAATGATGTCAAAAGAATTACCAATAAAGAAGCTAATTATAAGACTTGAATTTTGGGAACCAGGGATGCTTAAAATTTGATAGAAACTTTAACATAACACTTAGGATTTCACCATTATGGGGAACAGCGTCCGAACATAGAAATTTAGATTTGGGGGAGCTGCGGCGATCAGCCAATAGGAAACGTTTTTCCTCCGCCAATCCCATGATCCACAACCACCTGCTGTGTGGAGTATGTCTGTATGTCTGTATATTAGTGTAGTGGGGGTGTCATATGTACTTGTATTATAAGGGGGGGGAATCCATGTTATATATATACAATTTACATATTAATACTACGGGGAATAATCATGGCATTACAGCGCCAGGCGGAAATTTTTGTAATCTCAGCAGACAAAAGTAAGTGAGACAGTGGAACTACTAGTTTTTTGTATGAAAAACAGGTAAGTGAAGAAATTAATTTTAGCATTAAAAATTACATTTTCCCACAAAGATGTGTTGAGACGTGGAACAGTTTGAGTGAAAAAGTGGTGTCAGCAACGAGTGTGCATAGTTTTAAAGAAAAATTGGATAAGTGTAGATATGGAGGCCACACGGGCATAAAGCCCAGGCCCTGTAAAACTACAACTAGGTAAATACACGAGACATGGTTGAGGAAGGACGTGGTGCCATGGCTCCGAGCATCAGCTGATCCCCACTACCTGTTGTTTGTGTTTGCAGAGGCCTGGGCGAGTAGTGTAAACTCGTTTTCATGAATACAGTGATAGAGAGGCATGAGTAAGGAAGAGATTACATCTAAATGCAGGTATGAGACCAGGGAAAGAATAGAAGAGAATGAATATGTTGATGAGGGTGAGAGGGCATTCGAAGGTTTTGATATGGCAAATACTTCCCTTTTTAAGAGAGTGTTAACTATTGAGCATAAATTGGATAAATGGATAAAGGAGAGTATAGGAATTAAAGAGAATGAAGAACAGGAAAAAGTTCCAGAAATTGAAAGAAAAGATAAAAAAAGTGGAAGAAAACGAAGCTAGGCTAAGAGTAGAAAACGAGGAACTGTAAAAAGAAGTAGCTAAGTACAAGAAAAAGATGGAAGAAGAACTCGGTAAAGACGAGAAAGAAAAAGAGGAACTGAAAGATCTAGTAAACAAAGAAGAGGAAAGAGAACAGGACATGATTAAAAAAGAAATACAGGCATAGCGAGTCCAAGATAAGAAAGTCAAGGAAAATTTTCAGGAAGTGTTTCAAGAACAGTTAAAAGAAAGAGATGAGAATATGGAAAACAAAATGATAGGAGTCCTTAAGAAAAAAGAAAATCTAGTAAGGGAAATTGCAGAAAAAAAAGTAATTATTTTTTGGCCTCAAAGAAAAAAATGTAAAATATAGACCAAGAAGGGAAAAAGAGGAAATGAAATCAGTGAAGGACCTACTAAAGAATCTAAATGATGAGAATAGACAGACCTTAGAAGAGGAGGTAGAAGAAATCCACAGAATGGGACCATATCAAGAAGGAACAGAGAGACCAATTAAGATAAATCACAAGCAGCAACAGAAGAAATACTATATAGAACAACAAAACTCAGAGAAACAGAAGGTTGCAAGGATATATATATATATATATATATATATATATATATATATATATATATATATATATATATATATATATATATATATGTATATAAAGAAAAATAGAAATGAGGAAGAAAGGAAGAGACACAATGAACTGGTGACAGAAGCAAGGGAAAAAATAATGAAAGGTCAGAGGAGGAGAAGAAGGCATTTTTTGGAGAATTCTAGGAGACAGGATAAGGAAATGGTATATAAAAGAGAAGTAAGAGAAAAAAAATGGAGCAAGTTTAACTAAAAATGATAAGGAAAAGAGATTCAAAATGATGTATACGAACATAGATGGGGTTTTTATCAAGTAAATTAGAATTAAGAGATTACATAAAGAAAGAAGAATTAGATATCGTATGCCAGGTTGAAACAAAATTAAATGAGGCAATAAAGATAGACATGGATAATAGGTATAATATATGGAGGAGAGACAGAGTGAGTAAAGGAGGAGGAGGAGTCATGATGATGTTAAGGAAAGAGATCGTGGTAAACCAAGTGTAGTGTGGGGAATAAAAAAGCAGTACTGTATATTAAGATACATATTAATAAAAAAGAGTTAACAATCATTGGAACATATGTGCCACCAAAAACAAATTCATGGACCAATCAAGAATATAAAGACATGATAGATGACACAATAAGGAGTCTAATTAGAGTCATTAAAGAAAGGAGAAAAGTGATATTAGTAGGAGATTTCAACTGTAAGGAGGTAGACTGGGAAAATTATGAAAGTGGTATGGGGAAGAAGCCTGGGGAGATAGATTCATAGATAATATATATGATGGACCAAAGAGTAAAGGAAAACACAAGATTCAGAGTGAAACGATGAGCCAGCAAGATTGGACCTGGTTTTTACAAGTTGTATACAAATGAACGATGATATTAGATATAAGTGCCCATTAGGAAAGAGTGACCATGTAATATTAGAAATGGATATAGAAGAGGGAAAGGAAGATGGAGATGAATCATACAAAGGAGACCGATTAAATTACAGAAAGGCTGATATTGAGAACCTCAAGAACTATTTTAAAAACGTTAACTGGGAGGAGATGGAAAACTCAAAGAGGGTGCAAGAGAAATATAACTTATTTTTGGAAATATACAAAACAGGAGTCAGGGAATATGTCCCGAAATATAGACCTAAAGAAGAAGGAAAGAAAGATTGATTTAACGAAAGATGTGCTAGGGCAAAGGAGAACAGAGATGAAGCATGGAAAAGGTGGAGGAGAAATAGAAATCCAGAAAATAAGGAAAATGTCAAAGCAGCAAGAAATGAATATGCAAAGGTGAGGAAGGAAGAAGAAAGGAACTATGAAAAGGACATTGTCGAAAAATGTAAGGAGCAACCGAAATTGTTCTACAGATTCATAAATGGAAAAATAAGGCAAAAAGAAACAATAGAAAGGTTAAAAGGAGAGACGGGATGGTGGAAGACAAAAAAGTATGGCAGAACTGTTAAATAGTAAATTTCAGGAGGTCTTTACTAAGGAATCCAAATTCGAAAGAAGGGTAATAGAGAGACTGTCTATATGAAAGAGATTAAAGTAACCAAGCTTGAAATAAAAGAGTTGATGACGGAATTAGATGAAGAGAAGGCAATGGGACTGGATGAAGTCTCAGGCAGAATATTAAAAGAATGTAAGGAAGAACTAGCAAGTCCTATATACAACATCATAAAATGCTCAATAGAAAATGGAACAGTACCAGTAGAATGGAAAAGAGCTGAGGTGGTTCCCATATATAAGAAAGGAAGGAAGGAAGAACCTTTAAATTACAGACCAGTGTCACTAACTAGTATAATATGCAAGATGTGTGAAAGAGTAATAAAGAAACAATGGATTGAGTTTCTTGAAGATAACAAATTATTATCAAATAGCCAATTTGGTTTTAGAAAAGGTCGGTCGTGTGTAACAAATTTACTGAGTTCCTACTCTAGAATAGTTGATGGAATACAAGAGAGAGAGGGATGGATTGACTGTATTTATTTGGATTTAAAAAAGGCGTTTGGTAAAGTGCCACATGAAAGATTACTGTGGAAGTTAGAGGACAAGGGTGGCTTAAAAGGAAGCACATTGAGATGGATGGAAAATTATTTGAAGGGGAGAGAATTAAGGACGGTAGTTAAAGATATGAAGTCCAAGTTTGAGAGGAGTAGAAATTGGAGTGCCACAGGGGTCAGTATTGGCGCCAATACCTTTTCTCATATATATAAACGACATGCCAGAGGGAGTGAACAGCTACATAAATCTGTTTGCGGAAGATGCGAGACTGTGCAGAGTTATAAAGAAAAAAGAGGATTGTGAAATACTGCAGGAAGACTTAAACAAGATCTGGAAATGGAGTAAAAAAATGGGAGATGAAATTCAATGTGGACAAAAGCCATGTCATGGAAATGGGAGAACGAAAGACGACCAGTGGGAGTCTATAAGATGGGAGATGGAGTAGAACTAGAAAAATTCAAAAAGGAAAAGGACATGGGAGTGACGATGGAAGAAAACAATCAACCAGTAAGCCATATTGATAGAATTTTCAGAGAGACATATAATTTGCTAAGGAATATTGAATTAGCATTTCACTACATGGACAAAGAAATGATGAAGAAATTGATAAGTACTATAATAAGACCCAGATTGGAATATGCAGGAGTTATGTGGATCCCCCCATAAAAACAAACACATAAGGAAGTTAGAGAGACTACAGAAAATGGCTACAAGAATGGTTTCAGAATTTGAAGGGATAACATATGAGGAGAGACTAAAGGCTGTGGATCTACCAACCCTGGAACAGAGAAGGGAGAGAGGGGATCTGATTCAAGTTTAAGAATTGATTAATGAAGTGGATCAAGTGGATAATAGGAAACTGATCCTGAGAGAAGAATATGACTTTAGGAGCACAAGATTGCATAGTAAAAAACTGAGGAAGGGAAGATGTCTGAGAGATGTTAAAAAATATGGTTTCCTGCAAAGATGTGTTGAAACTTGGAACAGTTTGAGTGAGGAAGTGGTGTCAGTAAAGAGTGTGCATAGCTTTAAAGAAAAATAGCATAAGTGTAGATATGGAGACGGGGCCACACAAGCATAAAGCCCAGGCCCTGTAAAACTACAACTTGGTAAAATACAACTTGGTTAACAAACACACACACACACACACACACACACAAGCAACAAGGATGGTACCAGAACTCAGGAAGTTAGACTATGAGGAAAGACTGAGGAAGCTGGGGCTGACCACATTAGAAGAGAGAAGAACAAGAGGAGACATGATAACTATGTATAAATTGGTGAACAAGATTGACATACTGGACAGAGAGTTGATAAAAGTGACCACAAGGACATGGAAAAAAGCTAATAAAAGACATCTGTCTAAATGACGTGAGAAAATACAGTTTCCTGCATCGTAGCATTGATAAGTGGAATAAACTGAGCAGTGATGTCGTTGACGCAGTGTGTGTCAATCAGATGAAAGAGAAATATGACAGGAATGGACAAGTAGAGCTTAGGTCGGGCCCTGTAATACACAAATAGGTAAATACAAATTGGTAAATACACACACACCTTGTTAACAAAATTCATGCCGTGTTCATGTGATAAGTTAACATTAATAACGTAACACTATAAAGAAAAAAAATTAGCCCAGATGCAGAGATGCAGACACTTTCTATGTGGTGAATTTGGTGCATTCTCATATGAAGGTTATTATAATCTCAGAAAGTTAGATAAGGGAAAAATGATGAAGAGAACAGTAAATTTTACAGTGCCTCTGTGTTCACTTTATTTCCCTTTGTTCATACACATTTTCCTCTTTGTTGTACTTTTCTTTTCTTGTATATATCATTTAACTGACCTATATTTCTGTGTGTTTTTCCTTGCCTGTGGTTACCTTCCTTCTTGTAGATTAGGTCTTGCCAATTTTCCCATTATTTCTCATGAAATAGTCTAAAGAAAACAGCTACATTGGTACTGTTTTTTTCTGTCTTCTTTCTTTTTCTCTTTTTTCTCTATTTCTCTTATTCATTCATCTTTTTTCTTGTTTCTTTTTAACTCTTTTAAACTTGTTCTTATTGTTCTTTTGTTGGTTTGTTATGGCTGTGCAGGCTGTGTGTCACAGCCTCTAGTGTCCCAGAAGTGCAGTATGTGGTGGTTATAGCTTCAAGATGTGGTGGAGCTGAGTTGATTTTTGTAAGAAGGTCCTAGTGAAGTTGAGGGTCTTGAAGGCCAGAATGGGATTGGTGGAGCTGCCCAGCAGGTCAGTCAGTGTTAGCCTGTGTGGTTGGAGAGTCTTCTTTAAACTATGACGGATCACCATGTACGAATATTACATCACCTAAAGTATATAATATGAATATACACTAACTACTCTTTATATGTATATGTAGATGTATTTTTGTAGTATCAATAATAGGACCATGCATCTGGTGTGATCTCAGGGTTGGAGATGTAGGACAGTGAACAGTCTCTGTATGAAAGGGCAGGGTTGAACCATTGTTAAGGTGTCAAGCCTTGTTATGGATGTTTATGGCCAGCCATGCAGTGTCTGGGCTCTTGGAATGTAGCATGGTGGGCCACAAGACTTTTTCAGTCTAGCAAAAACTGAAAAAGCTGTTGTCTAAATGATGTATGGGCCTTGTTTGGCACATCTTATGTGGAATTGTCAGCCTGGTATATAGATAAGTAGATTATTTACTTATTTGTCTTAAGAGTTATTAATATGTATTGTGTATTTGCTTGCAGACTCAAGAATAATGAGGAATCTGGAGAAGAGGACAATGGTGGCAGGGATTTGAAGGAGATGGAAAAGCCTTTGGTAAGCTGTCAGTCTGTTTGCTGATAACTAGAGATGTACCGATACCAAAATTTTGGTCGATTCCGATACCACCTAATTTGGCCGATACCGATACTACTATCGATACTGATACCACCGATACCGATACTACTACTTATAGTGAATATTGCACTGGACACCAGAATGAGTTGGTGGACGGCAAGCGTTATCAGATAGGAGGCTTTGTTTTGGGGGATGCTGTACGTCCTTCTGAGAACGTTTGTGAAATAGGAGCAATTCTAGAAGCTTTTTGAAGCCATTTGCAAAGGTAAATTACTCAGTAATTGGAATTAATATCTTCTCAGTCTTCTGATTCTTGTCAGTTATTTTAAATTCTTACTTCTTACTCCTTTAGTGACCATTTGGTCTTGTGCATTATTATTATTAATTGTATTGATGATATTTTGGCGATAAAAAATATTTTCAAAATTATTAAAATTGTAAAACAGACAAAAATATTAGCAAAAGAAACTCATTTTGTTGTGTATGTGTCTCTTTAATTAAATCTGACATCTTTTGATATTAATTCATTAGACATTAGTAGACTAATTCAGAAAAATAAGCTTTCACCTAATCTTTTCAATTAAATAGAAAAAGTTTAGTTTATTATTAATTTCTAGTGTATTGCTATGATCTTAAATAATTAATATACAACAAATCATACACAATGCACATGATTACAAAACAGAATCGTTACTTTCTTAGTTATGGAATTTTTACATCCTTAGGTTAACACAAGTAACTCAAAAATTAAGCATGCATTAAAATTAATATACACATATAATTCGAGCTTCCACCTATTCCAGTTATGATATCTTGGAAAAGGCTAGCACTAGCACTGTTAATTATAAATCAAATAAGAATATGCTGTTATTTACAATAATGCAAAGTGCCTAGCTATATATATATATATATATATATATATATATATATATATATATATATATATATATATATATATATATATACCAAATCATTTTGTTGGATTCTCAATATCTGAAGTTTGACATTTTTAGATTATAGTTAAAAAACCTAAGCTTTTCACCTGTGTGAACTTTGTGTGGGTGGAGGAGCAACGTCTGACTGAGAGACAGTGAGAATGCGTGGTGACTCATGACCGACCGTGTGATAGGATGCCGGAGTTCAGCCTATACGCGTTTCATATGCGTCCAATTTAGAGGTTGTGGCTTATTACCACAGAAAACAGTATTCTATGACATACGGTAATCACCACGGAAACTTAATACGCTGTATTATATTAATTTGGTATCATCAATATCTTATATCGAATATATCACTAAGTAGTAAATTCCTCTTAGGTATCGGGAGTATCGGCATAAAATAAGCCGATACCGATACTGATACCCAAAAAATGGGCCGATACCGCCAATTCTGATACCGATGCATCAGTACATCTCTCCTGATAACCTTCATAATTAATATTGACATAAAAAAAAGCAGAGGATAAATGTAGAGTCACTAATACAGTAACCCTTGCATGAGTCAAACTAATTAGGGTGGAGGCCAATCCAGGTTATCTGAAAGTCCGAGTTACCCAAGGGACTTTTGTTCACATTTTGCATGCCTATTACCACTGGAACTCCCCATCTGCTTCTGTATTTCCATCTTCCTATGACTTGATGTCATTTAAGAGGGAGATATCATGACATTTACCCATTTATTTTGACTAATTCTCTTGGAACCATATGGGAACTGGCAACTAAGTGATTTTTTTATTTTTTTATTCTCAATGTTGCCTGTGGCCAGCTTTCCTATCTTATATGAATAAATTAATAATTGATATGATCTATATAATGTATCATAAATAGGTAATACATACATGTTGCAAGCATACACATCACATGTGGTGTACAGACAAAACACACGCGCACACACACACACACACACACACACACACACACACACACACACACACACACACACACACACACACACACACACACATAGATAGGTTAAAAGGAGAGAACGGGTTAGTGGAAGACCCAAAAAGTATGGCAGAACTATTAAATAAAAAATGTAGTGTAAATATGCCACAAGGTCAATAATGTACACTGCATTCTCTGGGATTTCATTGGCAGTATTTGTCGAATCTAGTGACGTGAGAACAACTTCCATCATTTGACATTTAGGTGTTGATCGGCGAGTGCCATCTGGTGCTGCTAGAGACAGAGGCACAGGTGCTAAAGGGTAAGTTAATGCTATATACAAATTGACTGGCATGTTCTCTTCACTCGACTTGGCTGCCAGTACACCAAGGATATCTCTCTGTACTGCTACATTTTTTATTTGTCCTCGTGCAGACTGCAGTATTGTCCTCTTATTGCTATCTTGAAAGCTTCTCCAAAGTGATCTTGGTATTGGATAAAAAAAAAACGAGTTTCAGCATCCTTTTCCATGTCTAGTCGGGTATTGAAAGCACAATGGAGTTCACTTCCTCGTTTGTGGGTTGATAAAAGGTGCTCTTCGACTTCGCTACATAATGGTTTGCCTGAAACAATGTTGAACAGCTTACAAGGGTCAATATCAGGTGAGAATGGGTTGATGAAGCAGGACTTGATAACATCCATTGTCCATATAACACGGTCCTCTGAATTATGTATTTCTTTTCTTCTTAGGCATTTCCTTGGGTTTTGACTAGTGTCACTGAGGTTGCTGACTTCTAATAGAGAGGAAACCATAGCAGATGTAAATGGATGGTTCAGTACCCATTTCTTGTATGCTGTTTCGTGATGACTGAAGTTCTTGATTCCACCAGGTGTTTTTGAGTTCTTCATGAATGTCTGCTCTCCAACTGCATCAACTGACTGCCTGATTCCAGTATTGTTTCGACAGACAGACAGGTCTTTTTGAAGTTCAGCCCTGGCACCTGGATGTGTATCATCAAGTGTCATTAGCTGGCGACAATAGAAGGACCCATATCTGGCATAGTTTTGTTTGTTCATAGCAAAGCAAAATGGCAAAGAACCTAATATCTTAGAAACATCTTCGAAATAGTTAATCACCCATCAGATTCATAATCTACACAAAAAACTGGCTTAGAAAAGTATGTTCAATGGTGATTTTCCCTATTTTCTGAAATTGGCTAATTTTTACGTATGTTGACCTTTGACCCTTAATATCTCAGAAACGCCCCCGAACCTGGCTAATCACCTTCCAGATTCGTAATCTACACAAAAAACTGGTCTAGAAAAATATAAGCAAATTTTGTCCCTCTTCCGGTGGTGATTCCCACCCTCCTCCCACCACTGGTCTATAAGGGCAGGCGACGCTTTTTACTTAAGAGGTGTATTTGTTTTTAGTCAGATTCTCATGAAATTTGGTGTGTTTATGTATTAGTACCTCAATTACAAGAATCCCAAGTATTATTGAAATACGATCATTAGTTTTAGAGAAAAAAAATATATATAATACGCTCTGAAAACAGTAAAAAATAGCATCGGCATTCTTTGCTATTTCTCGAATGTTTTTCAACCTACTACTCTGAAAATAAGTATAAGTATAAGTATAAGTAGATGTAGCTTTTTTTTTCATCGTGAAACATTTAGGTTATCTTAATTCATATACCAAATTTTTTTTTTTTTAATATTGATGACAAAAAACTAACTACCTTTTTTTTCCTTTAAAAATTTTTTTTAGAGACATGTAGTTTTTTCAAAATGTCTCACGATGAAAAAAAATGTCCTATGTTTCCTCTTTCCATTGATACCTTTATATCTCAAATTACTTAAAAGTTAACGGAGATATTGCGCTCAAAATATCAATAACTTTAGTTTTGAGATATGAACCGTTTTCTGTTGAGCATTGCATGTCACGATGTTTGTTGGCTACATGCTTAGTCCCTGGGCAATTCTGTTCAATCCTGCACAGCCAAGGTAATTTATTACCTCATATACAAGCTCAGCTCAGTATGGTCTTTTTCCTTCCCAGCATCATCTACCAAGTGACATGGTGTTACTGGCATGTCACTGTCACCGCATGTGGAACACGTGACATTGATGTAGGTGTCAAAGCTGTTATTTGTTGCCTCCATTATCTTGGTTCCCAGCATTTGGTACATGCTCCTGATACCAAACTTTCAAGCTGTGAATGAAAAATAATGAATCTTTCATCTTCACAAGGAGGAATCTTCCTTTTCAAAAGATGAAAAGGTGTATCCATCCTTGTTGTTTCTCGTGACTCGGTTGTTGCTTGTGATGGTGAAGCTGACAGCTGTGAGGTTGAGGGAACAAGCTGAGGTGGTGGTGGTGGAGAGGACACGTGTGTGACCGGGGTTAGGTCATGAGTGGGTGGTGGCGGATGTCACTGCGATGAGCGACTGAGATCTTTGCCCTCTTCCTCCCTTCTCCTCTTATTCAGCTTCTTCATCCTTTCTCTTTGGTTGGTCTTCATCTTTGATTGACGACCCATGACTTTCAATGTTCTAAAGTGCAGGTAAAGTGTGGAAAATCAAAAGACGATTAGCTGCAGAGCGCTGCATATCTACATTCCAAGACGTCCGGCAAGGCAAGACACTGCTTGTGACTGCCCGGTCACTGCCGACCTCACAGCCAACTACAAGGCACATAGCCTCCCTCCCCCTCTGTCCTGATGTTATTAAATGAAGGTCTATAACATAAATACACTAGAAAATAGCAAAAAAAAAAAAAAAAAAAAAAAAAAAAAAGAAAAATGCTACAAAATCATAAGCAACAACAAGTCATGTTGCCTACCATGTGGCAGGGCATTTAAAGAGACCTTTAAAGTGGGTAAATAAAGGCAATTTAAACATGTAAGGAATTACGATAGGAACTTGCCATTTTCACAGAAAACTGTAGACATTTCAAGGATAACAGCAGTATTAATCCTTATGTTCCGGTGATTAAACTATTTTCCAGTATCCCATGACGGGTAAAAATGGTAAACCTAGAAATTGTTAGAAGACTGTTTGAATACTAATAATTATTTTCTCTTTGTTATTCCGAATACAATGATGTACTTTCTAGCTCGATGTGACCTCTGAAAGTTTAGTTATTGCCTTATCAAGGATTCCTCCTCCGCCCACTGTGTGATCCGTCAAGCAGAAACAGCTTGGTGAGTGATGACACTACGCAAACACACACACACACACACGGGACATCGTCGATGGCGGAGGTGGTCGCTGAGCTCCAGAGCAATCATCTATAATTCTACAGTTACCTAAGAGTAACCAAGGTGGGAAAGGAGCTGGTAATGTTTGTCCCGTCTCCATATAGTCATGTTAACTGTTGATTAGCAAAATAATGTCCAGTGAAGGTAAATATAAACTGTAGCCTGCGTTTGAGCCATCAGCTGGTTTGTTTACGTCTCGCAACATGGCGGCCGTGAACTCGAAAGAGAATCAGACTTCACAGGGTTTCAAGGAATAATGGAGAAGACTTATGTGAAGAAAATTCTGGAGTTAGAAGGTAAAATTGAAAAACTGTTTGAAAAGTATGAGGGCCTGGAAACGAGTTATGACAATGTAAAGAGAGACTGTGCCGATATGAAGAAGGAAAATGCAGCACTGAAAGAGGAAGTTAAGCTAATTAAAGTGAATTGCGAAAATGTGGAGAATCTCTAGGAAAAGTGATGGAGAAGCAGGCTGAATGGAAAAAAAGTCAGGAAGTGGAAAGAAAGGAGGTAAATTACAAAGTTGCAAGTCTGGAAAAGGAAATCAAAGAGTCAGGGAGAAAACTTTGGGCCTTGCTGAAATTATAGATCAACAGATCATAGAAGAGAAGATAGCTGAGAAAGTGGTGAAGGTTATTAAGTCAAATGAGACATTGGTGAGGGAAACTGTAGACAAAAAGAGATGTGTGGTGATATTTGGTGTGGAGGAGGATAAGACACCGAGTAAAATGGAGAGAGAGAAAAACATAAAAAAGGTGATAAATAATATCATTAATGTGGTGCAAGAGGAGGGAAAAGACCTAGTACAAGAAATAGAGGACTTCCATAGAATTGGAAAGTTCACAAGAGAAGGTATGAGGCCAATAAGAATCAAACTTAAGTCACAAAAGGATGTAGATGAATTGGTGGAGAAGTCATGGAGGCTAGCCCAGCAGGAAACAACAAGGAAGATTTGGTTGAGAAGAGATCTCGGTGAAAAGGAAAGAGAAATGTTAAATGAGTTGAGAAAGGAGGCTTTGAAAAAAATGAAGAGAGGACAGAAGAGAGAAGAAAGAGTTTTTCTGGAGAATCTTGGATATGAGACTGAGGAAGTGGTTCATAACCCAGAAAAGTACAGCAAGAAAGGACTAAAGAAACTTACATATGAGCGAAATGTAATGTATTCCAACATAAATGGAGTGATATCGGGGATTTTAGAACTCAACGATTACTTGAGGGACAAGAACCCAGATATTGTGGGTCTTACTGAAACAAAACTGAGAGAGGAGAAGACCTGATGAAGGTTGGAGAAGGAAATATAACGTTTGGAAAAGAAATAGAGTAGGTAAGATGGGAGGAGGAGTGATGTTGCTGGTTAAAAAAGATATAAAGGTGGATCAAGTGAAAAAAGGTATGGGAAAGGCAGAAGTGCTAAAGATCAGAGCAGAAACTAATGAAGGAAAAAAGAGGCACTACATAGTGGTGTACGTACCACCTAAGACAAATGCATGGTCAGTACAGGAATATGAAGAAATGATAAGTGATACAGGAACATGTCTGGAAGAAATGTTGGGTGGCTGTGAACGAACTATAATGATGGGAGATTTTAATTGTAAAGAGGTGTGTTGGGAGGACTGGTCAATGGAAGGATCAGAGACAACATGGGAAATACACTATTGACACTGGCAATGGAAAATGTGTTAACTCAGTGGGTCAAAGAAGATACTAGGTTTGGAGGAGAGGGAGCATCGTCAAGACTGGACTTGGTCTTTAGTACAGAGCCAATGGTCATTGAGGAGATGAGGGTGGAGTGCCCTTTAGCAAAGAGTGATCATGCAGTTTTGGAGTTCAAGGTGATAGACGAAGAGAAATCTAGAAGAAATGAAGAATATAAAGTGGGAAGATGGAATTATGCCAAGACAGATTTTGGAAACCTAAAGAAATTCTTTCAAGAGACAAATTGGATGAAATTCAAGAGTGCTAAGGAGCAAATGAAAAGTGGAAGGAATTTATAAAAATATACAAAGAAGGTGAGAAAAATTTGTACCAATAAGACAACATAGAGAAGTTGGAAAGCAGGACTGGTTTAACGATAGATGTGAAAAGGCTAGAACAAGAAAAGAGGATGCATGGAAGAGGTGGAGAAGGAAAAGACGGATTAAGCAGTGGGAAAGTTACAAAAGAGCAAGAAATGAATATGTGTTGATTAGAAGAGAAGAAAGAAAGAAACAAGAAAAGGATATAATTGATAAATGTAAAGACCAACCAAGGCTTTTTACAGACATGTGAACAACAACATCAAAAATAGAGAAAGTATTGAAAGTTTAGAAGTAAATGGAGTATACAGTGAAGATCCCAGGAAATGGCAGAGGCTATGAATGGATGCTTTCGGAAGGTATTCACAAAGGAGACTGCTTTTGACAAACCACTGGTAATGGAACAGAAAGGGATTATGAAGGAGTTTCAAGTAACTGTGGAGGAGATCAAGAACATGATGGGGAGTTTAGAAGTGAGAAAAGCTGTGGGACCTGATGGGGTATCAGGATGGATTTTAAGAGAATGCAGGAGCAATTGGCAGAAAAAGTTTGTGAAGTAATTGATGCCTCATTAAGGGAAGGCGTAGTGCCCCAAGACTGGAAAAGAGCTAACATTGTCCCAATCTATAAATCAGGTAACAAGAGAGACCCATTGAACTATAGACCAGTGTCACTTACAAGTGTGGTAGCTAAGATGTGTGAGAGGGTGGTGAAGACTAGATGGACAGACTTCTTGGAGAAAAATGACATACTTTGTGAGTGTCAATTTGGTTTTAGAAAAGGCGTTCATGCACGACAAACCTGATATGTTACTATTCGAGGGTGATAGATGTAATACAGGAAAGAGATGGTTGGGCTGATGGAATATATCTGGATTTAAAAAAGGCCTTTGATAAGGTACCACACCAGAGACTGATCTGGAAACTTGAAATGGTAGGAGGAGTGCATGGCAGTTTACTAAAATGGATGGAAGACTTTTGGTAGGAAGAGAAATGAGAACAATAATTAAGGACAGACCATCAGAATGGGGATTGGTGGAGAGTGGAGTTCCACAGGGATCAGTGTTGGCACCAGTAATGTTCGCAGTCTACATAAATGACATGGTGGATGGGGTGTCCAGTTATGTGAGCCTATTTGCAGGCGATGCAAAATTGTTAAGAAAAGTGAGATGTGACAAAGATTGCGAACTACTCCAGGAAGACTTGGACAGAATATGGAAATGGAGCTGTACATGGCAAATGGAGTTCAACACGACAAAATGCAAGAAAATAGAGTTTGGCAAGAGTGAAAGAAGAATCAGGAGTATGTACAAGATAGGAAATGAAGACATAAAACCAGTCATGAAGAAAAAGACCTTGGGGTGACAATTACCAATGACCTATCGCCAGAGAGACATATAAACAAAATAATTGGAGAAGTATTGAACTTATTGAGGAACATAAGAGTGGCGTTCGTATATCTAGATGAAGAAATGATGAAGAAAATAATTACTGCAATGATAAGACCGAGGCTTGAATATGCAACAATACAGTGGGCTCGAACTTAAAGAAACACATAAGGAAACTAGAGAAAGTACAGAGGGCTGCAACGAAAATGGTGCCTGACTTAAGAGATTTGACTTATGAAGACAGACTGAAAAGAATGCAACTTCCAACCCTGGAAAACAGAGAGAAAGGGAGACCTGATAGCAATATACAGAGTGATGATTGGCATGGAAAAAATGGATAGGGAAGATCTGTGTATGTGGAATGGAAGAATGTCGAGAGGGCATGGGAAAAAACTAAAATGGCCACTTATAGGAGAGATGTGAAAAAATATAGCTTCCCTCATAGAAGGGTGGAAGCATGGAATAGTTTAGACATGGAAGTGGTCAACGCAAGGAATATTCATGATTTTAAGAAAAAGCTGGACATTAATAGATATGGAGACGGGACAACACGAGCATAGCTCTTTTCCCGTATGTTACAATTAGGTAAATACAATTAGGTAAATACACCTACAACTAGGTAAATAGGTAAATACACACTCTCTCTCTCTCTCTCTCATCTTGGAAGAGAAATTGTACACTTTCAATGAGAGATAAAGAGAGAGAGAGTGTATTGCTCAAACCTGCCGCACTGGCGGTACATGTTTTGAAAAATAGTGCTGCAGCAGACGGGTTAAAGCACGTACATTTTTTTGGGGGGTAAATTCGTATCACTAGAATGAATTACTTCTATTTCCATTAATTTCTATGGGAAAAATTGATTTGATATATGTAAGTAATAACTTACTAGTTTAGTCTATTTGTTGTGGGGGCGAGGTGCGAAACCTCATCACTGGCCTGCCCCCTCTAAACTGGGCCCAGGATGAACTACACTTAACCCGGTGGGGCGGTAATAAACAGCTTCGAATGGTTCCAAGTTTACTAGACTTGCAAAAACACATAGGTATACACAATATAACAACAACATAAGGGACACCTTGCACACCACCCGGCTCTCACCATGAGTCTCCCTCCAGAGCGAGTGAAGGCCAGAGGAATAATCTCACCAACACTGGAGGCAGACTTATTGATGGTGCTGGGAAGCAGGTAGAGGGTGAAACCAGGGCAACATAGGAGAGGCCAGTCCTTGGAGAGTCCAGGGAATTCTCTGCTGTCTGGGTGTTGGCGAGGCTCGAGGTAGACTCGGTTAGGTGTTCACTGGGGCCTCGAGACGTGGAGTGACCAGAAGAAGTAGGGTTCTCGAGACATATGTGGCAGAGAGAAATGAGCGAAGTGTCGCTCGGGAGTGGCTGAACGATCTAGAACGAGGGGTGATGGTCAGATGGTGTTCTGCCCTTTACATAACTCCCCCCTACAAGAGACTAGCCACGGTAGTCTTGTAGAACACCACTCCTAGGGAATGCGATGCCTTCTGGAGAAAAGAAAGGATAGAAGAAAATATCTAAACGACTGAGGAGGTCGGCACAAAGATTGTCAGCTCCAGCAACATGAACGACCCTGAATTTGTATGGTTGCAGTCCTAGACTCCATCTGAGAAAGCGATCATTCTTGCCTTTGAAGGTGTGCATATAGGTGAGGGGTTTGTGATCTGTTTCCAAAATAAATTCTTTCCCTGTGAGGTAAAAATCAAACTTGAGAATGGAGAATACTATACCTGGGCATTCCCTCTCAATGGTAGAATACCGGGTTTCCCTGGGGAGCAGTTTTCTGCTAGCATACGCAACCGGATGAGGAATGCCAAGATGATATTGAAGTAAAACCGCTCCAATCCCTTGGGTGGAAGCGTCCGTCCTAAGTACAAAAGGATGGCTAGGATCAGGGAGACGAAGTATGGGGTTAGAAGAGAGGATTAATTTGAGCTGGTCGAAACAGGCCTGCAACTCATCCGTCCAGGGAAGGAGCTCACGAACAGTCTTTTTTAGCAGATCAGTCAGAGGGCCAGTGAGGAAGGATGCCTGAGGGATAAAAGACTTGTAGAAATTCACTATTCCAATAAATCCTCGTTGAAGTTTCTTAGTGGACAGTGGTGGTATCTTGCAGAGCGCTTCCACTTTGTCAGGCTGAGGCTGAAGACAATCACCTCCCAAAATGAATCCAAGGTATAGAATGGAAGGGAATCCAAAATGGCACTTGGAGATCTTTAGTGTAAGTCCATGGGTCCTGATCCTGTCCAGCACGGCATGAAGGGTCTTTAAATGCAGGGCCCAGTCTGAAGAATATATAAAAACATTATCAAAATAAAAGATCATGTTTGCAAGTCCCGAGAGAACAATGCGCATGAGCTTGATATAGGTGGCACAAGCAGTGACCAGGCCGAAAGGTAGTCTGGTGAACTCCATTAGGCCCAAGTGAGTTGGGAAGGCTGTCAGTGGCATGGCTCTCTATGTCAAAGGGACTTGGTAATAAGCCTTGCAGAGATCCAACTCAGTGAAGAATCTTGAACCGGAAAACTTGTACATATCTTCCTCAATGTTGCAGCTGGGCTCAGCCTGGAAGACTGTGTAGCTGTTGAGTTGACGGTAGTCGATGGCCATCCAATAAGTGTTGTCTGGCTTAGGAACCATCATGACCGGCGAACAATGTTGAGAAGAAGACTGTCGGATGATTCCTTTCTCAAAAAGGTCAGACTTCCTGTTCAAAGAAACGTTTTAGATGGACAGGGACAGGGTAAATCTTTGTGCTGATACGGCCAGTGGTAGTTAAGACAATATCATGTTCAACAGAGGAAGTACATCCAGGAACATCAGAGAAAACATCGTCAAACTCTGACAGGAGATACTCGATTTCAGCTTGTTGTTGTGAAGTTAAATTCGGGTTGATCCTGGATCGTCTATCCTTCTTGTCGGAGCAGCCATCAGGTGTCACTGGCAATGAGTAGCACTTGTCCTCGGGGTCGTCTTCACAAATAAGGTGGTTGTTCTCCTGGACATACTCTTCCTCTTCGGGCATTTCCTCTTCGGTCTCTTCAGGTGTTGACACTTCGTCTAAGACTTTGGCAAAGCTGGCACTAGCACGACGGATGTAACGTTTTAAGAGGTTGACGTGGTACAATCTCGGACCTTGGGGACAATCAATTAGGTAATCAACCTAACCTTGTCGCTCTAAAACCGTATAAGGTCCTTTCCAAGTTACAAGAAGCTTGCTGGAATCGCTGGGAAGAAGAAGGAAGACTTCATCACCAGGTTGAAACTGTCTATCTTGACTCTTGATGTCAAAGTAGGTCTTATATTTCGAGGCACTGATGTCTGCATTGTTGGCGGCGATCTGCGCGGTCTCTGCTAGCTTCTCCTGTAGCTCTACCACGTAGCGGAAAGCGAATCGGTCGTCGTCCTTCAGGTTCTGGTCCTCCCATAGATCTTTAAGGGCGGAGAGAGGTCCCCGAACAGTCCTTCCATAGAGAAGTTCGAAGGCGGAGAAACCAGTTCTATCGCTGGGTATCTTTCTGAGGGCGAATAATGTAGGAATCAAGTATCTGTGCCACTGTCGAGGGCGGTCCTTACAGAGCTTTCATAGGGAAGCCTTAAGTGGTGCATGTAGACGTTCAATGCGACCATAAGCGCTAGGATGAAATGGAGTTGTAAATAAAGGCTTGACTCCTAACAACTTGTGAAGTTCTTGCATTAATCGAGATGTAAATTGGGTACCTTGATCAGTGAGAATTTCTCGTGGTATACCAACTCTAGCGAAGATGGAGAGTAAGGCCCCAGCAACATAGATGGAGTCTATTTCCTTCAGTGGCATGGCTTCTGGGAACCCAGTGGCGTAGTTGATTAAAGTGAGGATGTACCTGTGGCCCTCTGAGGATGGGGGAGACAGTGGTCCAACCAAATCGACCGCCACTCTGGAAAAAGATTCTGTTATAATTGGAAGAGGATGGAGAGGTGCTGGTCGGACTCTTCCTTTGGCAGACATTCATTGACAGACTTCACAGGATTGACAGAAGTCTCTAATATCCACGCCCATCCCAGGCCAGAAGAAGTGGCAGGATACCTTCAAGAAAGTCTTTCTGTGAGAGAAATGACCTGCTAAAGGGTTTTCATGGCCAACAGACAGGATTATTGGTCGACAATCCTTAGGAACAAGAAGAGTGAGCTTACCAACCTTTGCTGGATGTTTCGAGGTCAAACACTTCTGGTAGAGAAGTCCGGTACAGCGAAGGTAACAGAAAGTAGAGCCGTCCTTTGTCCACTCCTCTTCACCTGTGTTAACTTTGTTCCTAAGATTTCCAAGAGACGGACACTCTTCTTGAAGACGAGTGAAATCCTCCGGAGTCACGTCCAAGGGTTGCAATTCTGGCAAAACTAGAGGATGAACACGCTTCATTCTGCTACTGTGGGTTTCTACGGCATATGCTCGCATTAATGGCGGCTCCTCTTCTGAGGCTGGAGGAAAATAGGAGGCAGTAGGCAGAGAAGACTGAAGCATAGTCAAATCACTGACTGAGGTTTGGAGCAAGGAGGATGGTGCTTTGCTATTCATGAGAGATGGCTCATCAGGACTATGAGCTCCTGAGATGTTGCAAATGAGGACACAAGCGCACTTCATAGGAGCTAGGATAGCATTATCAACCCAACCCTCGAAATATGGACATCTTATATAGCACCTAATGGTTGAAAAAATATATTCCCGTCCAAGATAGTTCTCTACTACTAACTTACGTTACTGAGAGATGTCAGCATCAGGCACTGCCTTCTCAGAGACGATCACGCAGTTGCAGCCAGTGTCTCTGACAATAGTAGTAGCCCAGGAGCCGTTGATCGTGCCAGCAACTGCATAATCTGGGAGAGACCGCTCATCCATACAAAATCCTACCTTGTATTTGTCCTGTGGTTCTTTAAAGGCTCTGGGATTCTTTGGACATTTAGACCTTACATGCCCTTCTTCCCCACAGTTATAACATTTCACCATCCGGAAGTAGCTTCTTTGGTCCGGTTTAGTGTTAATGACCTCATTGCTCTTCTCAGTAGATGTTGAGGCCCTCTTATGGTAGGTAGATCTCCCAGTGGCTCTGCTGGAGTTCTGCTTAGGGTAGGCGTTGTGAGCTGCAGACCAAACATCAGCCTTATCCACGGCAGTCTTAAGGTTGGTGGTATCTTGCTCCTTTAAGAAGATACGGAGATCGTAAGAAAGGGAAGCAATGAACTGATCTAAAATGGTAAACTCATGAAGGGATTCAAACGTTGGTGAAATATGACATGACTCCACCCAGGAGTCAAATAGCTGCTGAAGACGGGTAGACATCTGGCGGTAATTTTTCCCCACTCTGATCTTACAGTTCCTGAAGTCTAGCCGGTACCGCTCTGGAGTCTTGTCAAAACCAGTCAGGAGAGCCCTTTTTAGGAGAGAGAAGTCGCTTATGGTATTAGTGCTAAAGGTAGAAAAGAGTTCAGCAGCTTTACCTTTCAGTAAACTCCCAAGTCTAACAGCGAGACTCTCCTCGTTGATTGTTAAGAGCGTGGCAATACGCTCAAATCTGGTCAGGTAGGCGGCGATGTTCTCTCCTTCTTGGTAAGCTGGAAGCTTCGGTCCTCGCACGCCAGCATCGGGACATTGGGTAGGACGTGCTCCCGACTCGAAACTAAGCTTTAACTTGGCAAGTTCAAATTCTCATTCCTCACGCTCCTGTTCTCGTTCTCGTTCCTCACGCTCCCGTTCTCGTTCTCGTTCCTGTGCTCTTTCTTCCCGTTGGAAAGCTTGTTGTGGGAGAGCAAATTGAGCAACGGCCTCTCCTGAGAGGCCGAGCTTTACTGCTTGTTCTGTAAGTTCATCGAAAGTAGACATCTTAGACATAATAATAGAACCAAAACTAACAAACCCAACAATGCAAAGACTTGAAAAAACCTAGAGACAGGGGAATCCCTTAATATGAATGAAACAGTCAGACACCCTTGAGTCAACCAAGAAAACACTTGAAAAATAATTCTCACACACACATGAATTATTATGTACAAAATAAACCACAAGGGTAGAAAAATTGATGAAGTGCACAAACACACCCAAATAGATCACAAATATCTCACAGGTAGGGGTAGAAAAATTAATCAAGTGCACAACCACACCCAAAAATGGATCAAATCTCACAGGTAGTTAGAAATTACTTAATCACTCGCACCACATACAGCCAAGCAAAACGTATACACAACTGATTTCCCTAGCGCGGGTAATATGTACCATAGACGTGCCGCGTTAGGAAAAATCGCGTTAGGGAAGCATCAGATAATAATGGTTTCCTATGGAGAAAATTCCAACTGGTACCAGAGCCTCCAATATTTGAAGTTCTTCCACCAAAAAACTTACCTTGGGGTACTCAGAGAGAATAGCTAGACATACTACTAGTTAAGGATTTATACCAACATAATACTACTGTATAGTAACATCAATTTTAGTGAAACACACTGTAACTTTCTACAACACTTTAATTGTACAACATATTAACAAAAAAATATATAGAAAACTTGGAGTACGGCATATTATCTTCTCTGAAGCAAGGGAAGAACTCAACGCAGCGAGGGCATGGTGAGGAATAACGAATGCGGGTGGTGGTGGGAGTTTGTGTGGGTGTGGCGTGTGCATCAATGCTGCGCGTTAGGGAAGCAGAAACACGTTAAGGGCTAAAATGGCTTTTTTATATTATGCCGCGTTAGGGAAAACCGCTTTAGGGAAACCCGCGTTAGGGATGTATATATATGTACATAAATAGTTACAAGTGAACCCCACACAAGGACACTTAGCACAAGAAGTATAAGTACAGAAGCACTGACTGGCAAGCACACACTGAGCATAACTGGTTCCTCTGTAGGAGCAATGGTTACTCCACAATTATGTCTAGGCGACGAAATAAGACGATGTCAAAATACTCTGCTGCCCAAACCACAGTAAGGTACTGTGAACCAGCCGAAATCCCTGGATTAGCGGCTGCTCGTTCAAGAGAACGAGGGGTGGTTAAAAGGCACTGGACCTGCACTTAACCAAGTGTGGATTAGAGGACATGTGAGTCTGCACCTAATCTTCCTCAATTCACTGAGGCCAAACGTATAACTACACAATAATACGCCCAAGATGGAAAACCATTGCACCACTGAAACACTTCGGCACAAAGAAAAACTGGTGAAACAGTAAGAGTTGGCACAACTCAGCACTCACTAACACATCCAACACCCCAAAGAATCTGTGTAGTTCAATATCCTGGCAAGGTCACCAAAATGTAAATAATAACTTACTAGTTTAGTCTATTTGTTGCGGGGACGAGGTGCAAAACCCCATCACTGGCCTGCCCCCTCTAAACTGGGCCCAGGATGAACTACACTTAACCCGGTGGGGCGGTAATAAACAGCTTCGAATGGTTCCAAGTTTACTAGACTTGCAAAAACACATAGGTATACACAATATAACAACAACAAAAGGGACACCTTGTACACCACCCGGCTCTCACCATGAGTCTCCCTCCAGAGCGAGTGAGGGCCAGAGGAACACTAATCTCACCAACACTGGAGGCAGACTCGTTGACGGTGCCAGGAAGCAGGTAGAGGGTGAAACCAGGGCAGCAGAGGAGAGGCCAGTCCTTGGAGAGTCCAGGGAGTTCTCTACTGTCTGGGTGTTGGCGAGGCTCGAGGTAGACTCGGTTAGGTGTTAACTGGGGCCTCGAGACGTGGAGTGACTGGAAGAAGTAGGGTTCTCGAGACATACGTGGCAGAGAGAAATGAGCGAAGTGTTGCTCTGGAGTGGCCGAACAATCCAGAACGAGGGGTGATGGTCAGGTGGTGTTCTGCCCTTTACAATATACAATTTTTTTTATATACAACAATCGTCACAGAAAAAATTAAATTCGTATGTCGAAGTACCACTGTATTTGCCTTAAGTGGCATATACGTAACTATGATTTTCCTCTTTTTCAATTCCTCTGTATTCATTATTACTCCCATTACTTCCACCTTACCATCACCATATTGCACTTCCTCCACACATATCACGAACCATTATTAGCACTCCTCCTCCCCCGTTTACCTTCCTGTAGCTATTCTATCCCTCCTCTTTAAAGCTAACATGGATCGCTTCTTTTAGTTTTGTTTCTAGAATGCACATTACATCCACTTTTTTTTTTTTTTTTTTTTTTTTTTTTTTTTTTTAAGTAATCTCTAACCTCCAACATTCTGGATAACAACCCATTTATATTAGTATAAGACATTCTTAATTTCTTGCCTCTTCCATGTATGTGTATTTACCTAGTTGTATTTACCTAGTTGTAATATTACAGGGCCTGGGCTTTACGCTCGTGTGGCCCTGTCTCCATATCTACACTTATCCAATTTTTCTTTAAAGTTATGCACACTCTTTGCTGACACCACTTCATCACTCAAACTGTTCCAAGTCTCAACACATCTTTGAGGGAAACTATATTTTTTAACATCTCTTAGACATCTTCCCTTCCTTAGTTTTTTACTATGCGATCTTGTGCTTCGAATGTCATTCTTCTCTCAGGATCAGTTTCTCATTATCCACTTGATCCATTCCGTTAATCAATTTATAAACTTGTATCAGATCCCCTCTCTTCCTTCTCTGTTCCAGGGTTGGTAGATCCATAGCCTTTAGTCTCTCCTCATATGTCATCCCTTCAAATTCTGGAACCATTCTTGTAGCCATTTTTTGTAGTCCTTATGTGTTTTTTTTATGGGGGGTCCACACAACTCCTGCATATTCCAATCTGGGTCTTATTATAGTACTTATGAATTTCTTCATCATTTCTTTGTCCATGTAGTGAAATGCTAATCCAATATTCTTTAGCAAATTATATGTCTCTGAAAATTCTATCAACATGGCTTACCGGTTGATTGTTTTCTTCCATCATCACTCCCAAATCCTTTTCCTTTTTTACTTTCTTTAGTTCTATTCCATCTCTCATCTTATTGATTCCCACTTGTCATCTTTCACTCTTTCCCATTTCCATGACATGGCTTTTGTCCACATTGAATTCCATCTCCCACTTTTTACTCCATTTCCAGATCTTATTTAGGTTTTCCTGCAGTATTTCACAATCCTCTTTTTGCTTTATTACTCTGCACAGTTTTGCATCGTCTGCAAACAGATTTATGTAGCTGTTCACTCCCTCTAGCATGTCATTTATATATATGAGAAAAAGTATTGGCGCCAATACTGACCCCTGTGGCACTCCGCTTTCTACCGCTCTCCACTTGGACTTCATATCTCTTAACTACCGTCCTTATTTCTCTCCCCTTCAAATAGTTTTCCATCCATCTCAATGTGCTTCCTTTTAAGCCACCCTTCTCTAACTTCCACAGTAATCTTGCATGTGGCACTTTATCAAACGCCTTTTTTAAATCCAAATAGATGCTGTCATACCTCGTCGAACACGAATCTCGCGTATACACGAATCGGTAAAATATACTATATTTCGCCAAGCACGACTTTGACTCGCGATTGCACAATTTGGTCTCCATTTGAAGCTCCCGCTGGTCCTGGTGGATGCACACAACCTCCCTTCCCAAGCATCTTAGACTCGCCCCAGGGGCTGGCAGTAGCACGCTGCCTCGTGCCACTTGCTCTCTCCTTGTCGTGCTGTTGTTGTGTGCAGACGTGGTTCCCTTGTGCTCTCTTGATTTCATCTTAGCCATGGCCAGTCAGAGACCCATCACTTTGTATTTCAAGCCCTCTCCAACCAGCAAATAAACTAAATAAGGTACAGTAATACTCCGCTTAACAAAGAGGATAGGGGATGTCAAGGCTGTTCGTAGAGCGAAAATTCGTTAAGCGGACGTAATTTTCCCATAGGAAATAATGGAAATAGGGGGGATGCGTTCTGGGCTGGTCCCCAACATACCACATGGGTTAAAAAAAAATTATATACCGTATTTTACGGCTTACAATACGCACTTTTTTTCCTAAAAAATACCCTGAAAAATACTAGTGCATCTTCCAAGATGAATGTTGTATTGTAAGGCAGCATCCAACCTCAAGTGAGCTTAGACACTTGACAGATAGTGACCTGGATTTGTATATTGAGTCATCACATTATGATGTTAGCTTAAGTACTATTTAATTTAGCCTTTTATATTATGTAAACTCAGTACTTAGGTGTTGCAAGTATTTCCAATACCATAATCCTTCCTGCAGCCTACTCAGCGTGTGGAGAAAACGAGCCGCTCTCTCATATCATTGCAACACACACATACATGCACACGAACGCACACACATCATGCCAGGTGCCTTTATACCTTTATTAATAGAACATCCAAGTGGCTTACTCATTCAAGCAAGAGTCATCAAAACTCCACTTGTGAATTGTATTCACATTGATAAAGCCTATGAAGCACGACTGCAAAATAAAATAAATACAAACTGTAGTACTGACGTGTTCGGTTTCGGCGATCGGACAAGTGATTCCGTAATGTAAACAACAGGTCCAAAACATGCCGTCGCCAGTTACTAAAACAAGAAGAGATGGACTGTTTCACTGTGTATATGTATTTACCTATGGTGTTTTTATTTACATGTTTTAAATTTGTGGTGAGTGCTCCAGCAAATTTGTAATGAGTGGTGAAACAATAGTGTCTTGCAGACTCCTTGCTTCTGGTGTTTTTGTGTTTAGTGGTCGGGTATATGGTGAATGCGTTCTTGTATGAGAATGACTTTTTTTTTCTTAGAAATTTCTTTCAAATATTAGGTGTGCAGTGTCTTGCAAGCCGTAAAATACGGTATACGTTTGGCAGGATATTGGGCCACCGATGTACCACTATGATGTCATATGAGTCATTGGAAATTAGAGGTGCTACGTACAAATTCTCTCACATTCTCGCATTTATGTTCACAAAACAACATTTCTATTAGCTTTTTACAAACCTTGCCCCCAAGAAAGGATTGTTTTGTAATGCATAAAGTGAAATCTTACATGGAATACCAAAAAATAAAGCAAAGATGAGATCAGCCACAGAAGAAGCGGGAAACTCGTGGTGACTCACCCGCTTCTTCTTCTTCTTGTGACCCTTTTAGCTTGGCGTTTTGTCTTTCCCCATGATATTTGTTTCCACTCCTCTATTGTCTGCTATAATGGATATCATATCTTAGTATTCATATACGTACACTCATGCCATGAGGATAACCTCGATTCTGTGGCACTGAGTGATAATGAATTATTAATGAAATACCGCAGTATTTTCTTAGTAATTCACTATCACTCAGTGCCACGGAGTCAAGGTTATCCTCATGGCATGAGCGTATATGAATACTAAGATATGATATCCATTATAGCAAGCAATAGAGGAGTGAAAACATAAACATCATGATGAAAGTAACACGCAAGCCAAAGGGTCACAAGAAGAAGCGGCCGAGTGGCTGCGAGTCTCCCGCTTCGACTGTGGCTCATCTCATCTCTGCTTTATTTTTTGGTATTCCATGTAAGATTTCACTTTATGCATTACAAAACAATCCTTTCTTGGGGGCAAGGTTTGTAAAAAGCTAATAGAAATGTTGTTTTGTGAACATAAATGCATATATAGGACAGTAACACCACATCCAGAGGTGGTGTTCCCAGCAACCTCAGAGCAACCTGATAGCAACCTTGTCACCTTCCCTCCAAGCGTTCATGGATGCCATTTTGCTGCAGGAGGTTGCTCTGACGTTGTTAAAGAATCTTGGATCCAGCTCCAGGAGTGCTAGAAACAGAGGCAGGGAGCCAGCCAATCACAGCGAAGTGGTCCCTCACCCGGCAAATTCAAACCCAGAAAATTAACTAAAACGGATGTGGTTGTACGTTATGCAGACTTTTTGGTCTAACTTTATATAGTATGTTAAACCGGAAATTCGTTAGACGAACGTTCGTTAAGCGGAGTATTACTGTACTAATACTGTAGTTAAATAAAATGTGTGTTTGGTACTTCATTTATTGTTTTTTTTTTTTTGTCTTTTTGGTAAAAAAGTGTTTTTTTGGGAGGATCTGGGAACTTAACCCCTATTTTCCCATAGGGCCTATTATTCGCCCAACACGAATCTCACCATGCACGACGAGCTCAGGAACCTAACTGTCGTGTTGGGCGAGGTATGACAGTACAGTCAATCTATCCCTCTCTCTCTTGTACTCTATTAACTATTCTAGAGTAGAAACTCAGTAAATTTGTTACACACGACCGACCTTTTCTAAAACCAAATTGGCTATTTGATAATAATTTGTTGTCTTCTAGAAACTCAATCCATTGTTTCTTTATTACTCTTTCACACATCTTGCATATTACACTAGTTAGTGATACCGGTCTGTAATTTAAAGGTTCTTCCTTCCTTCCTTTCTTATATATGGGAACCACCACAGCTCTTTTCCATTCTACTGGTACTGTTCCATTTTCTATTGAGCATTTTATGATGTTGTATATAAGACTTGCTAGTTCTTCCCTACATTCTTTTAATATTCTGCCTGAGACTTCATCCAGTCCCATTGCCTTCTCTTCATCTAATTCCATCATCAACTCTTTTATTTCAAGCTTGGTTACTTTAATCTCTTTCATATAGATGGTCTCTATTACCGTGTGGTCTTTCGAATTTGGATTCCTTAGTAAAGACCTCCTGAAATTTACTATTTAACAGTTCTGCCACACTTTTTTGGGTCTTCCACCATCCCGTTCCCTCCTTTTAACCTTTCTATTATTTCTTTTTGCCTTATTTTTCCATTTATGAATTTATAGAACAATTTTGGTTGCTCCTTACATTTTTCGACAATGACCTTTTCATAGTTCCTTTCCTCTTCCTTCCTCACCTTAGCATATTCATTTCTCGCTGCTTTGAAGTTTTCCTTATTTTCTGGATTTCTGTTTCTATTTCTCCTCCACCTTTTCCATGTGTGTGTGTGAATAGAATAGAATAGAATACATTTATTGCTGAGACTTTTACAGAAAAAGTATGGAGCACAGCCCCTGTATAACAAGATATAACATCAAGCCTTTATCTAAACAGCCTCAAAACTAAATTAATAAATTGAGCCAAATTGTTTAACATTTGTACATTTTTACTTTGCATCAATTTAATGAATTTTCTGTGACTTGGATTCATTCGGTAATACTCTGGTATGTACTTATTTCTCATCTGAACAATATCTTGATTTTCAGATGTTAACAAAACATGATATTCATCTCTGATTTGTTCACCATTACATTTATCACAATACCGTTCTTCTCATCTAATATCATGGTATCTACCACTAACAACTGGTAGTCGATTATTTCCTGTGCGGATCTTACTTATATTGCTGCGATTTGTTTTACCTAGTTTAACTAGGTAATCCTCAATCCCATAGGTATTCTTATACATACTATAACTACTACATATACCCTTAGTTGTTATATTCCTATACCAAGTCGTTATCCATAAATCTTTCAACCTCTGCTCAACAGTCTTTCCGAGCCACTTAACATTATTGATGGTTTGTGACTTCCATACACCTGACAGACCACACTCAATATAGATACGTCATACACAGTCCAACCACGGCGATATAAAAGTGCCAGACATATATAGGCGCAATAAACATGTGTACATAACATAATTAAGTTTAGTATTTTTTTTCCATAATTAACCTAGTCCAATAATTTATCATCCTGCACTTGACATATATTTCCAATGGATACATGCCTGATTCACCATATACAATGTCAGTGCTTGTGTACCTATGCATGTACAAAGCATGTTTAAGATACCTCATCTGTAATGTTTCCAGTTCTCTTACAATATCATACCCCCATATTTCACATGCGTAAGTTGCTACTATCACCACCATACTGTTGTACATATCTAATTGAATATCAAAAGGCAAATCATTTTTGCGAGAAGTCCTAATCAGTGGATACATGGCCTTAGTTGCATGGTCTTTAAGCTCTAATTGCCCTTTCCTAAACCGTCCATTACTCGTATAATTAATGAAGTACATGAGACTTACCGTAGGTCAGTTGTGATGTGCTTAGAATTTTACGAAGCGAATCACGTCTGCCGAAGGAGAGCTTTCACATGAGACACACCTTGCTGCTGTACCCACCAGACTTTAAAGAGTACGACACCCACATGAAAAAATAACCGCTAGAATTTACCTCTCATACATGAGAAGTTCAGAGGACGCTGCAGTGTAGGGAGGGAGTGGAGGGCATGTGACAGCTCTCCTTCGCAGACGTGATTTGCTTCGTAAAATTTGAAGCACATCTCAACTGACCTACGGTAAGTCTGTACTTCATTAATTTTACATCAGGAATCACTTTTCTGCTGGAGCGAGCATTAACATTTTGAAGCCATGTGGGTTCGTAACTGACAGGGAGTTTAAACAATAAACTAAACTAAAGATAGAAATTTGCCAAATTTAATAAACATAGAAAATAATTCTGTATTGTGTCACATTCTAACCTACAATAGAACAGCTTCCTGAAAAGTATCATGACCTGAGACAATTTCTTTGTCATGATATTTAGCAAAGGTGGTTTCTCTTGACCACCCAGCCTTTGCCATGATGTGCATAATGGGCACATTCATGGCTTTGGCTTTAGATGCCGCAGCAGACCGAACACTCCCAGCTGAATATCTAACTGTGTCTATGCCAGATAAGTGAAGGACCGACCTGATCCAACGGGCAATGGTGTCTTTTGACACTTTCTTGTGGGGCTTGATAAAGCTAATAAGTAGGCTTTCGCTACCATTCTCAACGCTGCGTAATCGCTCAGTCTGCGCGATATGAAACTTCAATGTTTCACACACACACAAAGCCTACTATCCCTTGAGTATGCATGGAAAGTAACAAATCTTACATTGAAGGCAGGCCTATATAGTTTAATATTTCCTGTTAACAAAACTGAAATAGATACCTTCTTAATTTGTATGCCACTCAACAACAATAGATGCAACATTTGCATCCAAGCTGCTTGCGTAAGTGCCATTAACATGACAAGTTTAAATGTTAAGTCCTTTAGTGAAAGAGAGTTTAATGGATCCATGGTTCTCAGGTGCTGGAGCACTGGCTGGACATCCCAGGTCTCTGCAAATCTGGGTAAAGGTGGCCTTAAGTTAAAAATTCTCCTTAGTAACCTGTTAACAAGCCTATGGTTACCAGCTCGATAACCATCCACTACTATTCCCAAAGAAGAAAGAGCCCCTCTGGCTGTATTAACAGAATCATAACCTACACCTCTATGGAAGGTATCAGACAAAACATTTACAATATTAACTACAGTGGGATTAACGGGATTGATGCATTTCCTACCACAAAACTGTAGCCATCTAGTAATGTGCGGTCGATACTGCTTTGCGGTTGCGGGCCTCCATGAGGCCATGATGATGTCTGTGCCTGCTGAAGATACTCTGCGTTCTCGCAAGTGTTCCCAGACAAGAGGCAGGCCATCAGCCTTGTGTGGGTCATGATGGGGTGTTCCTCCAGTGTTGATGGCTGACACAATACATTCCCCCATCTCGGTATCAGGAATGGCTCCCTGATGAGCATCTTGATTAACATACCCATCCATGGTTGGGATGGCCACAGTGGCACAATCAGCCAACTTCGTGCCAGCTCC
Source organism: Portunus trituberculatus (assembly GCF_017591435.1). Lineage (NCBI taxonomy): Eukaryota > Metazoa > Arthropoda > Malacostraca > Decapoda > Portunidae > Portunus > Portunus trituberculatus. The sequence goes on along the minus strand of NC_059287.1, from coordinate 8,148,699 downwards.
GCCCGCATTTTTTGAAGGCATCTAGCGATCATAGCAAATGGGGGATAAGCATAAATTAACTCAAACTATGACCAATTAATTGAAAAGGCATAAAAAAATTCAGCTTTTGGGTCAGGTTGCCACGAACAAAAGCGAGGCACCTGTTTGTTGAGTCCGGAAGCAAAAAGGTCAATACTTGGAATCCCAAAGTGTTTGCAAAGTTCTTGAAAGATGTCCTCATTTAATTTCCATTCATGCCTATCATTGAACTTCCTGGATGCAGCATCAGCCAAGAGATTAACTGCACCCGGCACATGAGAACACGTAATCCAAGCCTCATTCTTCTCACACCAATTCCAAATTTGTAAACTAATGTCATTACACACAGCAGATCTTGTGCCACCCATTTCATTGACATAGTGAACAGCTGTCATGTTATCACAAAACACCCAAATATGTTTGCCTTTGATGTAAGTTGAAAATTATTGCAATGCCAAAAATATGGCTTTAAGTTCTTTGGCATTAATATGTAAATCTGATTCTAGAAAGGTCCACCTTCCATTAATCTGTTTTTCATTCAGATAGCCCCCCCAACCTAAGTTTGAGGCATCAATATACAGGTCTAATTCCGTGCCACTCCGAAAGATTCTTCTATTTTGTAGTGTAATATTGTTCAACCACCAAAATATATCAGTTTTCATGTCATCAGTGATGGCCATCCATTTATTAAAGTTTCCTTTCACTTTTCTCAGTGCAGAGATCTTTGCAGATTCTAATTTCCTATCATGAAGTTTACCCATCTCAACAGCAGGAATGGCAGTAACTAGCAAACCTATTACTCTGGCCACATCCCTGATTTGAGCTCTACCATAACTATATAATTCCTCACAGCTGTGAATAAATTTACATTTCCTTCGTTCAGGTAACATAACCATCATTGATTCAGAGTCAATGACATTACCCAGATATTCCAAACATGTGGTGGGTATTAAAATAGATTTACTCTCATTAATATAGAAACCTAGCTGTCTGAGCATTTGTACTGTGGCATTTATACTCTCAAAACAGCCACTGAAGGTGCTTTGGGTAATAAGAGTGTCATCGATAAAACTAGTGATGACATGACCCATCTCCCTCAGTTTTGCATAGACCGGTTTCATTAATTTGGTGAACAAGCGGAGACCTTCAGCAATCCCATTAGGAAGACAGGTAAACTGATAAATTCTCCCCTCTCATTTGAAGCACAGAAAACGCTGTTGCTCCTCAGCTATTTTGATAGTATAATAGGCATAACTGAGATCTATGGATGCCATGTATTCACCTTTGTTAACCAACCTGATGGCTTGTTCAAAATTTTCCATTTTGAAATGTTGATAGGGAATGTGTGCATTAAGCTTCTCTAGATTGAGAATCATCCTAACACCACCATCTTTCTTCTTATGCAAGAAAATAGGAGAAAGAATTTGCCCCTCTAACCTTTGGGTTTCCTTGATGACTTTAAGCTCTAACAGTTGAGATATTTCTTGGCAAATAATGCCCTATTCTTCTTCATTAAAAATATATTCAATATTTTCACTAAATAATGGACTAATATCATCAACGTTAATGTTAAGATGGCAATGTGCAACAATGTCCAAAATATGAGAATCATTGGTTAGTTTGCTCCATTCTGTCACAAAGTATTGAAGCCTTCCAGCTTCAAAATGCTGACTGACTTCATTTATCGCCGTGGCATGGAGCGGCCGCATGGAGCGTCCCCGGCCTCGGGAGTTTTTTGCATCCGAACTCAGTCAAAAGGAAGACTACCATTGTTCACCTTTGTATCCATGCATTTGCTGCCCATAAGGATGGAACCTGGATGCAAAGCCTTTGAAAACAGAGTTACCCTGGGAGCCTCTTGACTTCCATCCACCGAATCTTGACGTAGAGGGCAACTGTTTCTTATTGGTGAACTTGGTCTTCAATTTCTCTGACTCCACAATGTGCTTTGCAGCCTGAGAGACGTCATCCCCCCAAAAAAATTGGGTCATGGGGACCTTGTCTGAGCTCAGGTGCGCGTATTTCTGATTTATCTCTCTTAATGATAAACAGGCGTGTTAGGTTATTCTTACGGTGCGCATTGCCCAGCAAACTGAGAGCACCATTAAGCAAACCAACTTCCTGGGCCACTTGTGGATGTCCATTCTGAGCAAAATTGTCCAACAGTGTGAGAGACTTAGTCAAAATAGTGGCTGCCATAACAATGTCCTTACCAATACCCTTCATACATAAGTAGGTCTTCTTTGCGTCAGGTTTAAGGGCATCCAAGACCTGAGCATTACACTCCACTGGAGACAAAGCTTTACAGTTACTGGGTCTCTTGGTAGCGTCATCCTCGAGAATTTCCTTGTACAGGCAACCCCCGCTTAACGAAGGGGCTACGTTCCTAAAAAACACTTCGTTAAGCGAAACTTTGTTAAGTGAACCGATTATAACAAGTTTAACCCCTGATTTGAACTTCCATTGAGAGTAAGCAAAGCGAGAGTGCATCATAGTATAGTAAAAGGTTTAATGAAAGTAAAAATTATGAAGTTAAACATTTAGGTAGTTTAATTTAAGTCATTATAATGTACACTAATGTATGTATGTACGTAACTTTATAATGTTGATGATCTTAACTTTATGAAGGGAGGCAGAGTGAAACAGGAAATACACTAACCGGCAACCTGTGGAATGTAAACAAAGTGCGCATCATGGTACCGCATACAAAACGTATGTATCACATTTCAACAAGGCTTTCCATTTTATCCATTGTAGAGTCACGAGTTCAGGTGGTTACTTTTAGCTTTCAAGGAAGATGCGGTCTCACCAGCCTTCTTAATAGAGTCTGCTGACTTGAAAATAGTAGACAGTAGATGGAGTCAAGATGGTGGCAAGCAATGTTATTAGTTTTCTGGCTTCTCTCTTGTCTGTGAATAATACCCAGCTTCACTTCGAGAGTAAGACACTTCCTGGTGTTCTTAGGAATGTTAGGCCACATTGCAGGGCGTTTTGGTGGTAAGTTGAACTAGGGAAGATGAGCAGCTGGTGATGCTGTTATGGTTTGACTGGGGAGTGAGTGGTGTGCATGATCTTGATCTTGATCTTGATGCTACAGGTGACGCAGAATTTCTTCTGAGTCAGGCCTTTTTATCGGCAGTGCCTGTGTTGTCCACGAGAGGCTTGATCTTGATCTTTATTCTACAGGTGTCTCAGGATTTCTCCTGAGGCAGGCCTTAGTACCAGCAGCTTCTGGTGTATTCAAAAGCCTGTCAGCTTGCATGATATGGTGGGGCTTTCAAATTTGGAAAATGTACCTGGATAAAACTTCGTTAAAGCGAGTTTGGTGTTCGTTAAACGAGCAGATGGTAGTAAAACGAAACCTTCATTGTAGCGAAATTTTGTTGTGTGAACCTTTGTTAAACGGGGGTTGCCTGTACTCTTCCTCTCTCAGTCCGTTATCAAAAACATGATTCACCATGGCAGCCACCCATCCATCAATCTTGGCCGCCACGGCATCCACAGGACCGTACACCTCGGCACACCGCTGAAGGACACTTGCAGAGTGCTGATCATTCACTGCATCCCCTTCAACATCCTCACAAGAGATGTAGTGTTCATCAGTAGGAAAACCAGAGAACTCAGTGGGCGAGGGAGGGGCTGAAGGAAATATTGGCCTTCCGATGTTTACACTGTTGGTGGGGGTGTCGTTACCGCCACCACCATCACCACCCAAACATTTACCTTCTCTCTAGTTGTTCATATCCCTCCGTAATTCAGCAATAGCGTCCAGAACCACGTTCCAGGGCAGAGCAGGAGAAGCATCACGGTGGCCGTCAGCCCGTGAAGTGGAAGGCAATGAAGTAGTAGCACGGTCCGGCATGCCCGTCTTGCCAGCACAGTGCGAACGGTTGTCTTCGTACCGCCTAGAACTTCTAGAACTTTCCCGCTGAGAATAGCCACTACGAGAACTGCTGGAGCCCTTATGTGATGAGGGCGCCGTCGAATGTGAACTGGCAAGTCCAGAACCGTCTTGCATGCCCAAAGGTTGAGAATCGAGCAAACCAGAAGGCAAAGACATGATGATAGCGGCAGGTCAAGGAGGAGGCAGGTCAACATCAACAGAGCCTTAAACTCCAAAAAGTGCACCAAATGGGCATGCACCCGCTCCTAAACGGATTACGGGTGTTGCAGCAGTCAGCTCCTAAACGGATAACAGACTGTAGCCAGCCTTTCCGCTCCAAAATGGATGACGGGAAGAAGGCTGCCAGGCTTGATCGACGTCTGGTCGGCGTGACAACAACAAAGCAACTGGTGGGTACATCAGTGAGGTGTGTCTCATGTGAATGCTCGCTTCGGCAGAAAAGGGATTCCTGATGTAAAACTAAACCTTATTCCCAGGTATTTATATTCTCCCAGTATCTCTATTTCCTCATCACCAAACTTGAAATCGTAATTACTTGTTGCCACTCTACCCATACTGAAAATTACTATTTTAGTTTTGCTACGATTTACCCTTAATTTCCTCTCTGAACAATACCTGTGAAGGGATACTAAAGTTACCTTCATGTTTTGCTCACTGTCACACAGAATAACAGTGTCATCTGTGTACATAATCACCAGTAATCTAAGATACGTATTTATAAGCTTATCATTGAAATTAAGATAGTTACAATTATATTCTATAAGTTTTTCCTGCAGGTCATTAACATAGAAAGCGAATAACAGAGGTGATAGGTTTTCTCCTTGCCTCACACCCATATTGCAAGTACTGTAAGTGTTTCAGAAAACTGTTGGTCTACCATTACACACGACTTGACATTAAAATACATACTACGAATGACATTTAGTATCTTACCATTAACATTATTTCTTACAAGTTTAAACCATAGCCCTTCTCTCCATACCATATCAAAAGCTTTTTTATAATCAATAAACAAACAAAACAATTTTCTCTTTTTCCACCTGAACAAGTCAACAACACATTTGAGCAAAAATATGTGATCCAGTGTGGAATATCTCTCACGAAAGCCTGCTTGTGTTTCATTAACAATGTTTTGAGCGTCCGAGTACTGTTTGAGACGGTCGTTAATGATGGACATGAACAATTTTCCCATACAACTTAAAAGGGTGATACCTCGGTAGTTGTTTGTGTCATTAACATTGCCCTTGTTTTTATAGAGAGGTATTATAACGCCAGTGAGCCACTCCGATAGAAAGACACCTGTGTCAAGGATCTTGTTAAACAGTTTATCATATAATGGGCAAAGTAGGTCTTGTGTACACTTTATATATTCATTGATAAAATGTTGTGACTACCAGGAGACTTACTGTTTTTTAATTTATCAATGCAACGTTTTATCTCAGCACGTGTTATAGGGTTGTTAAGCGCAGGCAAGTCAGCGTCACCTTAAATTTCATAATCAATTCTTTCATTTGCGTTACTCTCGTTGTCCTGTGTGTGTAGAGCATTTTAAAGTGGTCATAAAATTCCTTGAGTGGTATTTGACTATTATTTTTCTCCACTTTGCTGTTTGTTAGTATCTTCCAGTATGCCTTTGGGTCTTTATTTGTGTTTTCTCTTAATTGGCGAAGTATGTTACTATTACCTTTGGTTTTTACTCTCTTCAATTCTTTTTTATACTTTCTACTTTTATCTATCATAGCTGTGTACATAACAGTATTTTTTTTGTCTGTTATATTTACTTCTAGCCTTGTGATACTCTTTCCTGCTGTTGTAGCATTGTTTGTCGTACCCTTGCATGTTGGCACTATTGCTCTTTTTTATATACATTCTTTTACTAAACTGTGGAAAAATTTTCAATGCAGGATCAATCAAGACATGTTTTAACTGGTTATTCACGTCATCGACAGATAGCTTGTCAACATTCTGTATAAGTTCGCTCACTTTACTCTTATCAATATTTTCTCATACTCCGCTTTCCCTTCGTTTCTCCATCGACCTGGTCTCAAACAAACGTTTTCACTTACTTTTTCACCAGCCACACATACCCTGTTTTCCCACACCCAAAAAACTCCAAACAAACATGCAAACCACAATGTACATCTGAATATAATGGTTCAAAGTCTAATAACTTAAAACCTTTTACATACTTAACAATATTCCAAGTACCAATAACATAATCTATAACTGTATTGTAAGTAGTAGTAAAGTTACCAATACCACGGTCTTCACCCATTCTCCCATTGTTATTCCTACAAATTTCTATCAGTTTTTTTTTCCATAAGAATTTCTATCAGGTGTGTTGTCTTGATTACATCTGTCCTCTGAAAAGCCTGCCTTTCTTAAAATATCACAAATATCTTCTGTTGCGGAAAAATATTCATTAGCACCATTCAGTAATTCATTATCATCACTCACTGAGACAATGTCAGAGAAAATAGCGGTGTGAGCATTAAAGTCACCACTCACAATATGATATCTGTTGTTGTTTGACAAGAAAAATTATCTAATTCATCAAAATTTTCAGGTTTATCATACCGAGAGTGACTGGGTGGAATATAGACACAAGTAATTAACAAGTCATTTTCTAGTCCTACACTCCTTCCATTCACACAAATACTCAGCAAAGTCTCATAATCTCCAGGAATTTTCTTCCACAAAAATTTAACGTCATTTTTTACAGTAATTAGTAGGCCACCTGACTTGAATCTTCTTAGAGCATATCTGTTCTTATAAACAATATCATATCCAATTTCCTCCATTTTAATCCCTACGTTGTTCATATCTGCATTATCACACTTAGTCTCAGACATACATGTGTGTATTTACCTATTTGTGTATTACAGGGCCCGAGCTAAGCTCTCTGTGTCCTGTCTCCTTGTCCACTCCTGTCATATCTCTTTCATCTGATTGACACACACTGCGTCAACGACATCACTGCTCAATTTATTCCACTTATCAATACTACGATGCGGGAAACTGTATTTTCTCATGTCATTTAGACAGATGTTTTTTATTAGTTTTTTTCCATGTCCTCGGAGATGATTACTTGTGGTCACCTTTATCAACTCTCTGTCCAATATGTCAATCTTGTTCACCAATTTATACATAGTTATCATGTCTCCTCTTGTTCTTCTCTCTTCTAATGTGGTCAGCCCTAGTTTCCTCAGTCTTTCCTCATAGTCTAAATCCTTGAGTCCTGGTACCATCCTTGTTGCCAACCTCTGTACCCTTTCCACCTTCTTCACATTTTTCTTCATATGCGGTGACCAGACGCAAGCTGCATATTCTAACTGGGGTCTTATTAAGGTGCATAATATCTTCTTCATCATTCCTTCATCTAGGTAGTGGAATGCAAGGCCAATATTTTGAAGCATGTTATGTTTTCCCAAATATCTTGTTAATGTGTTTCTCCGGTGACAAAGTGTTTTGCACGGTTACTCCCAAGTCTTTCTCCTCATTGGTCTCTTCAATTTTCTCATAACCCTGCCTGTAATCCCAGATCAGTCTGTATCTACTTCTTCCCATTTTCATAACATGGCTCTTGTTTATATTAAATTCAATCAGCCACTATTTACTCCACTCATATATTTTATCAAGATCCTCCTGTAACTTGTTATAATCTTCCATATTCTTTACTCTCTTCATAATTTTGGTATCGTCTGCGAACATATTCATGTAACTGTCAATTCCTACTGGCATATCATTAACATAAATTAAAAACATGATGGTACCAAGTACTGACCCTTGTGGAACTCCACTGGTTACCTTCTTCCACTCGGACTTCCTTCCTTTCACCACTGTTCGCATTTCTCTTCCCACTAAGTAATTTTCCATCCATTTTGCTAGTTTATCACTTACTCCTCCAATCTTCTTTAGTTTACACATCAGTCTATTGTGTGGCATTTTATCAAAGGCCTTTCTGAAGTCCAGGTAGATAGCATCCACCCATCCCTCTTAATGTTGTAGTATGTCAGTCACTCTTGAATAAAAACATAATAAATTGGATACGCACGATCTTTCTTTTCTGAAACCAAACTGCCTTTCACTCAGAATGTTTTCACTTTCTAGATACTCACTCCACTTAGCTTTAATTACTTCTTCACATACCTTGCACAATATACTAGTCAACGATACTGGTCTGTAATTTAATGGTTCCTTTCTATTACCATTCTTATATATAGGCACAATGTCAGCTCTTTTCCACTCTTTCGGAACTATTCCTGTTTGTATGGAGGTTTCCACAATATCAAATACGGGGTTCAACAATTGATCCTTACATTCTTTTAGCAACCTCCCAGATATGCCATCAGGCCCCATTGATTTATTAATATCCAAATTGCTTATAATTTTCCTTACATCTTCTTTAGTAACCATGATGTCCTGCATTTGCTTTATTTCCGTAGGCCTTTCTCCTATAAAATGGTTCTCCTTTGTAAACACTTTGCAAAAGTTGTCATTCAAAATTTCACCTATATCTCTAGCATCCTCATATACTTCTTCCCCATTTTTTACCTTTTCTATTGCCTCCCTTTTATTTAGTTTTTTATTTAGGAATTTGTAAAACATTTTAGGGTCACTATCACAGTTTTCCACCACCCTCTGTTCATATTCCTTTTGTGCTGTTCTCCTTACTTCAACATATCTATTCCTTGCTGTTTTGTAAACTTCTCTTGATAATACATCACTGTTTTTCTTAAGTTTCTTCCATACCTTTTCTTTGTTCTTTTTTGCTTCTTCACAATTTCTATTAAACCACTGTTTATTATTTAAAGTCCTCTTTCTGTGATATGGCACAAACTTCACAGCAGAGTTATATAAATCCATAAATTTATTGTATTTCAATTGCATATCCCCTTCCTGGTATACCACGGACCAGTCAATTTCATTAAAGAACTCCCTTATATGGTTATAATTTGCCCTAATATGATTTAATTTTTCCTCCCTGTGTTCTACAATCTTATCCGTGCTTAATTCCGCATCCAGCTCAAAGCTTAGGACATCATGGTCGCTTTTCCCCAAGGGACATTCATGTTCAATTTCCTCTTTTAGGGAGATGCCCCTGGCAAATACCAAATCCAACCTTGCTGCAACATCTTGTCCCCTGCACCTTGTTGGTGATCTCACCCACTGTGTCATCAAGTTATTTGTTGCTACGTTTAACAATTCCTCTGCCCACTCACCACCGTTCACCACTTCGTAGTCCTCCCACACTATTTCTTTACAATTAAAGTCCCTGACTATCATCACTCTGTCCTTTCTGATGAGTTTCTGCTTCATTCTGTCTAGAGTATTTCTCATCACCATTTGATACTATTCATATTCCCAAGCACTGGTTCTGGGTGGTATGTATACTATTGTAATATTAATGTCCCTCTTATCATCTGTTATAAGCATACTTATCACTTCCTCATTACCCTTACTATTGTTCACCTCCTTCACTATCAGATCTTCCTTAGTAAGAACCATTATACCACCACCTCCTTTATTTTTTCTATCATTTCTTCATACTTTGTAGTGTTTTACATGAAACCAATCTAGCTTTATTTCGGGCCTGAACTTTGTTTCCACCACACACATTATGTCCGGTTCGTTATTTCGTAGGTAATCCATACATTCTAGCCTCTTAGACAGAAATCCATCTATATTCGTGTAAGTCACTTGAATTCCATTCCTAGTCTCTTTCTTCCATGTTTCCGTCAGTGTAATGTCTATTCCGTCTGTTTTATCCACCACTTCTTCAGCCTCCCATTTCTCATCCTCCAAAAAACTTGGTCTTTTCCTTCTTGGTTCTTTCTTCATTCCTCTCTCTCACTTCAGTTACAAGCTCTTTCATTTTCATTCGTTCATCCTGTGACATATTTCTTCTTATGTAAATTGTTTTGGTTTCCTCAGAGTTCTTAAGTTTCCAAGCCCTCCTCAGCAAGGCCTCAGCTGCCACTTGAGATTTTAATTTCAATTTTAATGGTCTACTCTTGCCCTCCTCAAAAGCACCTAGTCTCACACTTTCTTCTACCTCAGCATATAGGCACTCTTCCTCTTCTGAGATCTTATTCAGTAAAGACTTAATCCTGTCATTTTCCTTACCCCTCCTATCTTGCCAGTTCCTGTTAGTTTCCTCCCTCAATCCTGTTATGATCACGCATTTTTTCTTTTTAGCAATATCTCTCACCACATAGTCATTTTCCTTTAATGCCTTTACCATTTCACTCTGTGTAATAACTTTATTTTCTTGTTCCTGCTTTTTCACTATCTCCTAAAGAACCTTTGTACTTCCTGGTGTTCATGTTTCATTTCTTTCATCCTGGCATCAATTAGGTTAAGGCATTCCTCCTTCCCCAAGTCCCCTTCGGATATTTTCTTCTCCATTTCGAGGAGTTTAGCCTTCATCTCGTCACATTGTTTCCTTAGATGTTGGTTTTCTTTCTCCATTTCCACTTTTTCCCTCAATAGCTCTTTGTTCTCTATCGTTAACAAATAGATTTCTTTTTTTAAGGAATCGTTCTCTGCTGTGACTCTATCTAGCTTTTCTTCTATGGATATAATGTTTAGAAACTTACTTTCTAATGCCTGAATTCTTGCATCCATGTCTAATTTCTTTAGTCCTCTTGGAGTGGTCACAAAACCTTCAAAGTCCCGGGCTTGTCGAGGGGTGGATGCCATGATTGTTATCGCCAGCTGATGTGTGTGTGTGTGTGTATTTACCTAGTTGTATTTACCTAGTTGTAGTTTTACAGGGCCTGGGCTTTATGCCCGTGTGGTCCTGTCTCCATATCTACACTTATCCAATTTTTCTTTAAAACTATGTACACTCTTTGCTGACACCACTTCCTCACTCAAACTGTTCCAAGTCTCAACACATCTTTGCGGGAAACTAAATTTTTTAACATCTTTCAAACATCGTCCCTTCCTTAGTTTCTTACTATGCGATCTTGTGCTTCTAAAGTCATATTCTTCTCTCAGGATCAGTTTCTCATTATCCACTTCATCCATTCCGTTAATCAATTTATAAACTTGTATCAGATCCCCTCTCTCTCTTCTCTGCTCCAAGGTTGGTAGATTCATAGCCTTTAGTCTCTCCTCATATGTCATCCCTTTAAATTCTGGAACCATTCTTGTAGCCATTTTTGTAGTCTCTAATTTTCTTATGTGTTTCTTTTATGGGGAGTCCACACAACTCCTGCATATTCCAATCTAGGTCTTATTTTAGTACTTATCAATTTCTTCATCATTTCCTTGTCCATATAGTGAAATGCTACTCCAATATTCCTTAGCAAATTATACGCTCTCTGAAAATTCTATCAATATGGCTTACTGGTTGATTATTTTCTTCCATTGTCACTCCCAAGTCCTTTTCCTTTTTTACTTTTTCTAGTTCTACTCCATCTCCCATCTTATAGATTCCCACTGGTTGTCTTTCACTTTTTCCCATTTCCATGACATGGCTTTTGTCCACATTGAATTCCATCTCCCATTTTTTGCTCCATTTCCAGATCTTGTTTAAGTCTTCCTGTAGTATTTCACAATCCTCTTTTGTTTAATGACTCTGCACAGTTTCGCATCGTCCGCAAACAGATTTATGTAGCTGTTCACTCCTCTGGCATGTCATTTATATATACGAGAAAAGTATTGGTGCCAATACTGACCCCTGTGGCACTCCGCTGTCTACTGTTCTCCACTTGGACTTCATATCTTTAACTATCGTCCTTATTTCTCTCCCCTTAAGTAATTCTTCATCCATCTCAATGTGCTTCCTTTTAAGCCACCCTTCTCCTCTAACTTCCATAGTAATCTTTCATGTGGCACTTTATCAAAAGCCTTTTTAGATCTAAATAAATACAGTCAACCCATCCTCTCTCTCTTGTACTTTATCAACTATTCTAGAGTAGAAACTCAATAAATTTGTTACACATGACCGACCTTTTCTAAAACCAAATTGGCTATTTGATAATATTTTGTTGTCTTCAAGAAACTCAATCCATTGCTTCTTTATTACTTTTTCACACATCTTGCATATTACACTAGTTAGTGATACCGGTCTGTAATTTAAAGGTTCTTCCTTCCTTCCGCTCTTATATATGGGAACCACCTCAGCTCTTTTCCACTCCACTGGCACTGTTCCATTTTCTATTGAGCATTTTATGATGTTGTATATTGGACTTGCTAGTTCTTCCCTACATTCTTTCAGTATTCTGCCTGAGACTTCATCCGGTCCCATTGCCTTTTCCTCATCCAATTCCGTCATCAACTTTTTATTTCAAGCTTGGTTACTTTAATCTCTTTCATATAGACAGTCTCTATTACCCTGTGGTCTTTCAAATTTGGATTCCTTAGTAAAGACCTCATGAAATTTACTATTTAACAGTTCTGCCATACTTTTTGGGTCTTCCACCATTCCGTTTTCTCCTTTTAACCTTTCTATTGTTTCTTTTTGTCTTATTTTTCCATTTATGAATCTGTAGAACAATTTTGGTTGTTCCTTACATTTTTCGACAATGTCCTTTTCATAGTTCTTTCTTCTTCCTTTCTCACCTTAGCATATTCATTTCTTGCTGTTTTGAAGTTTTCCTTATTTTCTGGATTTCTGTTTCTTCTCCACCTTTTCCATGCTCCATCTCGTTTCTCCTTTGCCCTAGCACATCTTGCATTAAACCAATCTTTCTTTCCTTCTTCTTTAGGTCTATATTTTGGGACATATTCCTGACCCCAGTTTTGTATATTTCCAAAAATAAGTTATATTTCTCTTGAACCGTTAATGAGTTTTCCATCTCCTCCCAGTTTACGTTTTAAAATAGTTCTTGAGATTCTCAATATCAGCCTTTCTGTAATTTAATCGGTCTCCTTTGTATGATTCATCTCTATCTTCCTTTCCTTCTTCTATATCCATTTCTAATATTACATGGTCACTCTTTCCCAATGGACACTTGTATCTTATATCATCGTTAATTGGTATATCCCTTGTAAAAACTAGGTCTAATCTTGCCGGCTCATCGTTTCCTCTGAATCTTGTGTTTTCCTTTACTCTTTGGACCATCAAATTATCTATCACTAGGTTCAGGAATCTATCTCCCCAGGCATCTTCCCCCCTACCACTTTCATAATTTTCCCAGTCTACCTCCTTACAGTTGAAATCTCCTACCAATATCACTTTTCTCCTTTCCTTAATGATTCTTTTAAGACTCCTTATTGTGGTTAGTCCATGAGTTTGTTTTTGGTGGCACATATGTTCCAATGATTGTTAACTCCTTTTTATTAATATGTACCTTAACATACAGTATTTCTGATTTTCCTCCCCCAAACTCCACTTGATTTACCACTATCTCCTTCCTTAATATCATCATGACTCCTCCTCCTCCTTTACCCACTCTGTCTCTCCTCCATATATTATACCTTTTATCTATGTCTATTTTTATTGCCTCATTTAACTTTGTTTCCACCAGGCATACAATATCCCATCTATGTTTGTATACATCATTTTTAATATCTTGTTCTTATCAATTTTAGTTAAACTTGCTCCATATTTTTCTCTTCTTTCTCTTTTATATACCATTTCCTTATCCTGTCTCCTATAATTCTCCAAAAAAATGCCTTCTTCTCCTCCTCTGACCTTTCATTATTTTTTTTCTCTTGCTTCTGCCACCTGTTCATTGTGTCTCTTCCTTTCCTCCTCGTTTCTATTTTTCTTTATATATATATCTTTGCGACCTTCTGTTTCTCTGAGTTTTGTTTTTCTATATAGTACTTCTGCTGCTGCTTGTGATTTTAGTAATATCTTAATTGGTCTCACTGTTCCTTCTTGATATGGTCCCATTCTATGGATTTCTTCTACTTCCTCTTCTAAGTTCTGTCTATCCTCATCATTCAGATGTTTTAGTAGATCTTTTACTGATTTCATTTCGTCTTTTTCCCTTCTTGGTCTATATTTAAATTTGTTTTCTTTCAGTCCAAAAATAATTTTTTTTCTGCAATTTGTCTTACTAAATTTTCTTTTTTCTTGAGGACTCCTATCATTTTGCTTGTCATATTTTCATCTCTTTTTTTTAACTGTTTTTGAAATACTACTTGAAATTATTCCTTGTCTTTCTTATCTTGGATTCTCCATGCCTGTACTTCTTTTTTAATCACGTCTTGTACTCTTTCTTTTTCTTTGTTAACTAGATCTTTTAGCTTCTCTGTGTGTGTGTGTGTGTGTGTGTGTGTGTGTGTGTGTGTGTGTGTGTGTGTGGGACAAGGTTTGAAAGGCTTATTTATTCATACAGTCCTTGAACAAGGTATGAGGGTAAGAAAAATAAGTGTAATTAGGTACAATAGATAGTTTTACTTCATTTGGACTGCCACATGAAGCTTCTTGCAGCTTTCCTTATATTCATGACAGTTAAAAATATTTTTTCCTGTTGAAAGAGCAAAATTAACAGTGCTGATTTATCTACTGCTCTGTGTGTGTGCATATGCATGCAGCCACCAGTGGAGGTGAAGCCTGGAGACCATCGGCTACAGTTCACCTACAACATTTGGTTCAGCCGAAGAGCACCAGGCAAGCAGGCAACCACGCAGAACTATGATCAGAACCTCAAATTAATTGGCAGGTGAGTTAGTGGTGGTTGAGGTCCATTTTTACAGATCCTTAGCTCTCACCACAAATATTTTATAAATCCACATATGATAAGCTGGATTCTCAAGTGTGTCTCCTGTTGATAATGTAGAAATCTCATTAATGTGTCGCTAGAACAATAAAACATCCTTAGAAATATACGGAACTTCACCTAGAGCATATTGAAAGTAGCGGAGGTGCAGGTGGAAGTATTTCAGACAATTATCCATACTTGGGAGTTAGTGTGCTCTCTCTCTCTCTCTCTCTCTCTCTCTCTCTCTCTCTCTCTCTCTCTCTCTCTCTCTCTCTCTCTCTCTCTCTCTCTCTCTCTCTCTCTCTCTCTCTCTCTCTCTCTCTCTCTATCATTGTTATGAATAATAATTTTTTGTTTGCTTAATACATTACATCATCTTAACTGTGTGTGTGTGCATACATGTCTCAGATTTGCCTCAGTGGAGCAGTTTTGGGCTTACTACAGTCGTCTGGTACGACCAGCAGACCTCAACTCTCACTCGGACATACACATCTTCAAGGATGGCATCAAGCCCATGTGGGAGGTAGGCAATAGTATGGTGGTGGTGGTGGTAGCAGCAGCAGCTCCAGGCACTTTTGGGGGACTTGTTGTTATTCCAGTATATAATGATCAAGTCCATTCTTACTGTCACTAGCTTCCTATATGTGATTGTTGAAGCTTCTTTATACTGTTCTTACCTTCTGTTTGTGTTCTAAAAGATATGTGATGGAACAAAGACGTATTGGCAATACTTATTGACTCAAAGGTTTTCTAGCCCCTTCTAAAAAGTGTTAGTAAAGATTTAAACTGTCTTTGATTTATTGTATGTAATTATTTTTATCCTTGCCTCACATGTGCAGAAAATGTTGCTTGTAATATATTTCAGGAAGATATAAAAACTTGTTCAGTCAGCAAACTTCTTCATTTGAAAACAGCATAGTTCTGCTGAAATCACTTGGGATATTCAAAGTTGCACTATGCCTCATGATGAAACTGTGTCAACATCAAGGACTATGTGTTTGTTTTAGATCCAAAATGTTTTTTTCTTACAATTGTCTCAGTATTTGGGATACATTTCCCAGTTTGGTTAAAGCATTTTGTCAGCCTTCATATAGGCACGGTTGTCTTGAGTGGCAATATTTTACAAAATATTTTAATTAAAAAATCACCATCAGGTAATTACTTTCTCATTTTGCATCATCAGTTTTTGGTTTTTAGATAGCTCTCAATATAAAACAACTTATCAATTCATTTATTGATTTCTTTAGAATTTGGAGACACTATTACTTATAGCAACTTTACTATATGATATAAAGCAGGATTTAAACTTTTTATTACTCTTATCTGCATTTGAATTGAGATGAAAAGTTATATGTTTAGATTTAGTGTAAACCGTTCTTGTTTGGCTTCTTTCCTGACAGGATGCGGCCAACAAAAATGGAGGCAAGTGGATAGTGCGGTTAAGGAAGGGCCTTGCCTCCCGGTGCTGGGAGAACATGATCCTGGCCATGCTGGGGGAACAGTTCATGGTTGGAGACGAGATATGTGGTGCAGTCATTTCTGTACGCTTTCAGGTGAGCAGAAAAAAGAGTTACTTTGAACAGTCTTTATGTCACACATTATTGTCTTTGTGTTATATCCATGCTTTTTTTTTTTTTTAACTAGTCAAGGGCAACAAATTATGGAAAAAAAAATGGCCCATTGGGTTACCAGTTCCCTTAGTCATGTGAGTTATCCAAATTCAGGGACAAATGTCTTAAGACCTGCCTCTTAAAAGAAGTCAAGTCATAGGAAGATGGAATTACAGAGGCAGACAGGGAGTTCCAGAGTTTACCAGAGAAAGGTATGAATGATTGAGAAGACTGGTTAATAACTCTTGTATTAGAGAGTTGGACAGAATAGGGATGAGAGGAAGAAGAAAGCATTAAGCAGCGAGGCTGCAGGAGGAGGGGAGGCATGCAGTTAGCTAGATCAGTAAAGGAGTTAGCATGAAAATTGTGGTAAAAGATAGAAAGAGATGCAATATTTTGGCAGTGAGAAAGAGGCTGAAGACGGTCAGTCAGAGGAGGGAGGGGAGTTGATTTTGATTCCACTCTATCTAATAAAACTGTGTGAGTGGAATCCCATCAAACATGCGAAGAGTACTCCATACAAGGACAGGTAAGGCCCTTGTACAGAGTTAGCAATTGGAGTGGCGAGAAAACTGGTGGAGATCCCATAGAACGTCTAACTTCATGGAAGCTGTTTTAGCTAGAGATGAGATGTGAAGTTTCAGTTAAGATTATGAGTGTACGACAGGCTGAGGATATTCAGTGTGGAAGAGGGAGACAATTGAGGGTCAATGAAAAAGAGGGGATAATTGTCTGGAAGATTGTGTCGAGTTGATAGATAAAGAAATTGAATTTTTAAGGTATTGAACTCTTACATTTTTCTTGCCCCAATCAGAAATCTTAGAAAGATCAAAAGTCATGTGTTCTGTAGCATCCCTGCATGATCTGTTGACTTCCTGGAGGGTTGGTCATCTCTGAAAGGATATGGAAAGATGTATGGTGGTACCATCAGCGTAGGAGTGGATTGGGCAAGAAGTTTGATTAAGATCATTAATGAATAATAGAAAGAGAGTGAATAACAGGACATAACCCTGAGGAATACCACTGTTAATAGATTTAGGAGAACAGTGGCTGCCTACCATGGCTACAATAGAACGGTCAGGAAGGAAACTTGAGATAAAGTTGCTGAGGTAAAGATGGTAACCGTAGGAGGGCAGTTTTGAAATCTAAGCTTTGTGCCAGACTCTACCAAAAGCTTTTGATATGTCTAATGCAACAGCAAAAGTTTCACCAAAATCTCTAAAAGAGGATGACCAAGATTCAGTAAGGAATGCTAGAAGATCACCAGTAGAGCAATCTGGATGGAAACCATACTGGCAATCAGACAGAAGATTGTGAAGTGACAGATATTTAAGAATCTTCTTATTGAGGATAGATTAAAAAACTTTACAAACAAGAGATTAAAGCTATAGGACAGTAGTTTTAGGGATTAGAATGGGCACCCTTTTTAGGAACAGGCTCAATGTAGACAAACTTCTAGCAAGAAGGAAAGATAGAAGTTGATAGACATAGTTAAAAGAGTTTGGCCAGGCAAGGTGCAAGCACAGAAGCACAGTTTTTGAGAACAATAGGAGGGACCCTATCAGGTCCATAAGCCTTCTGAGGGTTTAGGCCAGCGAGGACATGGAAAACATTATTATGAAGAACTTTAATTGTAGGCATGAAATTGTCAGAGAGAGGAGGAGAGGGAGGGACAAACCCACAATCATCCAAGGTGGAGTTATTAGCAAAGGTTTGAGAGAAGAGTTCAACTTTAGAGATGGAAGAGATGGCAGTGGTACCTTCAGGATGAAATAAAGGAGGGAAAGATGAAGAAGTAAAGTTATTAGAGATGTTTGTGGCCAGATGCCAGAAGTCTCAAGGGGAGTTGAAGTTTGAAAGATTTTGACATTTTCTATTTATGAAAGAGTGTTTGGCAAATTGAAGAACAGACTTGGCATGATTCCAGGTAGAAATATAAAGTGCATGAGTTTCAGGAGATGGAAGGCTCAAGTACATTTTGTGGGCAACCTCTCTATCATGTATTGCACAAGAACAGGCTGTGTTAAACCAAGGTTTAGAAGATTTAGGTTGAGAAAAAGAATGAGGAATATATGCCCTCATGCCTACCAGACACTATCACCTCTGTTATACATTCAGCATACAGGGATGGTCTCTGATGCAGAAACAGTAATCATTCCACGGAAAATCAGCATAGTACCTCCTCACGTTCCCCCAACTGGTAGAGGCAAAATGCCAGAGGCACCTCTACTTTTGGGGGATCCTGAGGAGAAATTGCAGAAATAGGACAAGATACAGAAATGAAATTGTGATCAGAGGAGCCCAACGGAGAAGATAGGGTAACAGCGTAAGGAGAAGGATTAGAGGTAAGAAAAGATCAAGAATATTCAGCATACCTCCAAGATGGTCAGGAATACGAATTGGGTGTTGCACCAGTTGCTCTAGGTTATGGAGGATAGCAAAGTTGAAGCCTAGTTCACCATGATGGTTAGTGAAGGGAGAGGAAAGCCAAAGTTGGTGATTAACATTGAAATCTCCAGGAATGGAAATTTCCGTCAAAAGGTAAAGGGACAGATTGTGCTCTACTTTAGAAGTTAAATAGTCAAAGAATTTACTTTAGTCAGAGGAGTTAGGGCAGAGATAGACAGCACAAATTAATTTTGTTGGAGTGTGACTCTTGAGTCAAAGCCAGATGGTGGAAAACTCGGAAGATTCGAGGGCGTGGGCACGAGAGCAAGTTAATTCGTTGTGCACATAGACGCAACATCCGGCTTTGGAACAAAAATGAGGATAGAGAAAGCAGGAGAGAACAGAGAAGGGGTTACTGTCAGTTGCCTCAGACAGCTGTGTTTCGGTGAGGAAAAGAAGATGAGGTTTAGTAGAGGAGAGGGGGTGTTCTACAGATTGAAAATTAGATCTAAGACCGCGAATGTTGCAGAAGTTAATGAAGAAAAAGTAGAGGCAAGCGTCAAGACATTTTGGGTCACCATCGAGAGAGCAGTCCTACTTCGGAACATTTCTGGTCCCCTCCCCAGGAAGGGACTCCAAGGCTGGATTTGGAGTCGTCATTTTGAATTTTCAATTATAAATGAAGGGTGTGTGTGTGTGTGTGTGTGTGTGTGTGTGTGTGTGTGTGTGTGTGTGTGTGTGTGTGTGTGTGTGTGTGTGTGTGTGTGTGTGTGTGTGTGTGTATTTACCTAGTTTTATTCACCTAGTTGTAGTTTTACAGGGCCTGGGCTTTATGCTCGTGTGGCCCTGTCTCCATATCTACACTTATCCAATTTTTCTTTAAAGCTATGCACACTCTTTCCTGACACCACTTTCTCATTCAAACTGTTCCAAGTCTCAACACATCTTTGAGGGAAACTATATTTTTTAACATCTCTCAGACATCTTCCCTTCAGTTTTTTACTATGCGATCTTGTGCTTCGAATGTCTTATTCTTCTCTCTTTAGGATAAGTTTCTTGTTATCCACTTGATCCATTCCAATGATCCATTTATAAACTTGTATCAGATCCCCTCTCTCCCTTCTCTGTTTCAGGGTTGGTAGATCCATAGCCTTTAGTCTCTCCTCATATGTCATCCCTTCAAATTCTGGAATCATTCTTGTACCCATTTTCTGTAGTCTCTCTAACTTCCCTATGTGTTTCTTTTTATGGGGGGTGCACACGACTCCTGCATATTCCAATCTGGGTCTTATTATAGTACTTATCAATTTCTTCATCATTTCTTTGTCCATGTAGTGAAATGCTAATCCAATATTCCTTAGCAGACTATGTCTCTGAAAATTTATCAATATGGCTTACCGGTTGATTGTTTTCTTCCATCGTCACTCCCAAGTTCTTTTCCTTTTTTACTTTCTCTGTGTGTGTGTCTGTGTGTGTGTATTTACCTAGTTGTATTTACCTAGTTGTAGTTTTACAGGTCCTGGGCTTTATGCTCGTGTGGCCCCGTCTCCATATCTACACTTATCCAATCTTACTTTAAAAGTATGCACACTCGTTGCAGACACTACTTCTTCATTTAAACTGTTCCACGTCTCAATACATCTCTGCGGGAAACTATATTTTTTAATATCTCTCAGACATCTTCCTTTTTCTCAGATTTTACTATGCGATCTTGTGCTTCCGGATGTCATATTCTTCTCTCAGGATCAGTTTCTCATTATCCACTTGGTCCATTCCGTTGATCAATTTATAAACTTGTATCAGGTCTCCTCTCTCCCTTCTTTGTTCCAGGGTTGGTAGATCCATAGCCTTTAGTCTCTTCTCATATGTCATCCCTTCAAATTCTGGAACCATTCTTGTAGCTATTTTTTGTAGCCTCTCCAATTTCCTTATGTGTTTCTTTTTATGAGGGGTCCACACTACTCCTGCATATTCTAATCTGGGTCTTATTATAGTACTTATCAATTTCATCATTTCTTTGTCCATGTAGTGAAATGCTACTCCAATATTCCTTAGCAAATTATATGTTTGTCTAAAAATTCTATCAATATGGCTTACTGGTTGATTGTTTTCTTCCATCGTCACTCCTAAGTCCTTTTCCTTTTTAACTTTCTCCAGTTCTACTCCATCTCCCATCTTATAGATTCCTACAGGTCGTCTTTCACTCTTTCCCATTTCCATGACATGGCTTTTGTTCACATTGAATTCCATTTCCCACTTTTTACTCCATTCCCAGATTTTATTTAGGTCTTCTTGCTGTATTTCACAATCCTCTTTTTGTTTTATAACTCTGCACAGTTTTGTATCATCTGCAAACTGATATATGTAGCTGTTCACTCCTTCTGGCATGTCGTTAATATAAATGAGGAAAAGTATTGGTGCCAATACTGACCCCTGTGGCACTCCGCTTTCTACTGCTCTCCATTTGGACTTCATATCTTTAACTACCGTCCTTATTTCTCTCCCCCTCAAATAAGTTTCTATCCATCTCAATGTGCTTCCTTTTAAGCCACCCTTCTCCTCTAACTTCCATAGGAATCTTGCATGTGGCACTTTGTCAAACGCCTTTTTTAAATCCAAATAAATACAGTCAACCCATCCCTCTCTCTCTCTTGTACTCTATCAACTATTCTAGAATAGAAACTCAATAAATTAGTTACACAAGACCGTCTTTTTCTAAAACCAAATTGGCTATTTGATATTAATTTGTTGTCTTGAAGGAACTCGATCCATTGTTTCTTTATTATTCTTTCACACATCTTGCATATTACACTAGT
This sequence comes from Portunus trituberculatus, assembly GCF_017591435.1. NCBI lineage: Eukaryota > Metazoa > Arthropoda > Malacostraca > Decapoda > Portunidae > Portunus > Portunus trituberculatus. The sequence goes on along the minus strand of NC_059287.1, from coordinate 8,127,299 downwards.
AAGTGATACCGGTCTGTAATTTAAAGGTTCTTTCTTCCTTCCGCTCTTATATATGGGAACCACCTCAGCTCTTTTCCATTCTACTGGTACTGTTCCATTTTCTATTGAGCATTTTATGATGCAAATAGGACTTGCTAGTTCTTCCCTACATTCTTTCAGTATTCTGCCTGAGACTTCATATGGTCCCATTGCCTTCTCTTCATCCAGTTCCTTCATTAACTCTTGTATTTCAAGCTTGGTTACTTTAATATCTTTCATATAGATTGTCTCTCTATTACTCTGTGGCCTTTCAAATTTGGATTCCTTAATAAAGACCTCCTGAAATTTTTTTTTTAATAGTTCTGCCATACTTTTTGGGTCTTCCACCATCCCGTTCTCTCCTTTTAACCTTTCTATTGTTTCTTTTTGCCTAATTTTTCCATTTATGAATCTATAGAACAATTTTGGTTGCTCCTTACATTTTTCGACAATGTCTTTTTCGAAGTTCTCTTCCTCTTCCTTCATCACCTTAATATATTCATTTCTCGCTGCCTTGAAGTTTTCCTTATTTGCTGGATTTCTATTTCTCCTCCACCTTTTCCATGCTCCATCTCTTTTTTCCTTTGCCCTAGCACACCTTGCATTAAACCAATCTTTCTTTCCTTCTTTAGGTCTATATTTCAGGACATATTCCTTGACTCCTGTTTTGTATATTTCCAAAAATATGTTATATTTGTCTTGCATTGTCTCTGAGTTTTCCATCTCCTCCCAGTTAACGTTTTTAAAATAGTTCTTGAGATTCTCAATATCAGCCTTTCTGTAATTTAATCGGTCTTCTTTGTATGAATCGTCTCTATCTTTCTTTCCCGCTTCTATATCTATTTCTAATATTGCATGGTCACTCTTTCTCAATGGGCACTTATAACTTATATCATCATTCATTTGTAAAAACTAGGTCCAATCTCGCCGGCTCATCGTTTCCTCTGAATCTTGTGCATTCCTTTACTCTCTGGTCCATCATATTGTCTTATCATTAGGTTCAAGAATCTTTCTCCCCAGACTTCTTCCCCCATACCACTTTCATAATTTTCCCAGTCCACTTCTTTACAGTTGAAATCTCCTACTAATATCACTTTTCTCCTTACTTTAATGATTCTCATTTGACTCCTTATTGTGTATGACATCTATCATGTCTTTATATTCTTGATTGGTCCATGAATTTGTTTTGGTGGCACATATGTTACAATGATTGTTATCTCTTTTTATTAATATGCATCTTAATATACAATACTTCTGCTTTTCCTTCCCCACATTCCATTTCATTTATCACTATCTCTTTCCTTAACATAATCATGACTCCTCCTCCTCCTTTACCCACTCTGTCTCTTCTCCATACATTATACCTATTGTCCAAGTCTATTTTGATTGCCTTATTTAGTTTTGTTTCAGCCAGGCATACAATATCTGGATTTTCTCTCCTTATGTAATCTCTTAATTCTAATTTACTTGATAAAACTCCATCTATGTTCATATACATCATTTTTAGTCTTTTGCCTTTATCATTTTTAGTTAAACTTGTTCCACTTTTTTCTCTTCCTTCTCGTTTATATACCATTTCCTTATCCTGTCTCCTAGAATTCTCCAAAAAAATGCCTTCTTCTCCTCTTCTGACCTTTCATTATTCTTTTCCCTTACTGCTGCTGCCAGTTCATTGTATCTCTTCCTTTCTTCCTCATTTCTATTTTTCTTTATATAGATATCCTTGCAGCCTTCTGTGTCTCTAAGTTTTGTTGTTCTATATAATATTTCTTCTGTTGCTGCTTGTGATTTGAGTAGTATTTTAATTGGTCTCGTTTTTCCTTCTTGATATGGTCCTATTCTGTTTATTTCTTCTACTTCCTCTTCCAAGTTCTGCCTATCTTCGTCGTTTAGGTTCTTCAGTAGGTCTTTGACTGATTTCATTTCTTCTTTTCTCTTATTGGTCTATATTTTATATTTTTTTCTTTTATTTCAAATACGACTACACTCTTCTTTTTTTCTGCAATTTCTCTAACCAAATTTTCTTTTGTCTTGAGGACTCCTATCATTTTGCTTGTCATGTTTTCTTCTTTTTCTTTAAGTTGTTATTGAATCACCTCCTGAAAATCAGCCTTGTCTTTCTTATCTTAGATTCTCCATGCTTGTACAGTAAGGTCTTGGTTTACGTCAGAGTTACGTTCCTGAAACATGACGTAAGTTGATTTTGTATGTAACTCGAGTTTCCGTACATTTCAAAGCATATTATCGAGTTTTCAACCAATCTTTTTTTATGGTCATTCAGGTAAGTTAAAGGTTATATTGTTATATTATTTACAACTACGTAGGAATATGAAACACAAGCTTGTTTTTGTTGTTGATTAGGGCCACGAACACGAAGGACTGCAGGTTGCCGAGAGGGGTGGACGCCTGAGGCCGTCAGGAGGGTGGGCAGGTCGAATGTTGTAACACCCAGGGCAGACAGCTGGGAGCGTAGTGCAGTGCGGTGGGAGTAGAAGCGTGGGCAGCGGGGCAGGAAATGCAATAGGAAAGGGCAATAGGGATCAGCAGACAGGCACAGACGGTGCAAGTCAGCTGCGAGTGTCAAGTGGCCCAGACAAAGGCTTCGGAGTTGTTATTGTTGTGATGGGTGTGCAAGCCCTCAAGGTCGTCAACCTCCCCGTTGTCATGGTAACGGGCTTTCCATTTTCTTCTTCCCTCCCTCACACACAGCTGCTGCCTCCCTTCTCATGTCTTTTAATTATGTCCTCTTTTTCTTGTAGCATAATGGTTTTCCTTTTCTCAGCATCACTGCTGTCACTAAGAAGTTTTCTCTTTGGTGCCATTGAGCAAGATACTAAGAACTTGAGTCAGTAAACGCAGAAGTAGGATAACACTCTTGCCAGGGGCGATGGTGTGGTGGAACTGAGGCAGGGTGTTATTGTATTCAAGCGTGAGGCGGGCGGTGTGGCGGGCAACCACCAACAATAACAATAAATCCCGCACTTTACGATTTATAAATTTTCAATTTTTTTAATCTTAAATTGCTTTATAGTGGACTGACGTAACTACGAGTTTGACGTAACTCGAGACCGACGTAACCCGGGACTTTGCTGTACTTCTTTTTTAATCACGTTCTGTACTCTTTCCTCTTCCTTGTTTACTAGATCTTTCAGCTTCTCTTTTTCTTTCTCGGCTTTACCGAGTCCTTCTTCCATCTGCTTCTTGTAGTGTGTGTGTGTGTGCATTTACCTAGTTGTATTTACCTAGTTGTTGTTTTACAGGGCCTGGGCTTTATGCTCATGTGGCCCCATCTCCATATCTACACTTATCCAATCTTACTTTAAAAGTATGCACACTCGTTGCAGACACTACTTCTTCATTTAAACTGTTCCACGTTTCAATACATCTTTGCAGGAAACTATATTTTTTAACATCTCTCAGACATCTTCCTTTTCTCAGCTTTTTACTATGCAATTTTGTGCTTCGAATGTCATATTTTTCTATCAGGATCAGTTTCTCATTATCCACTTGGTCCATTCCGTTGATCAATTTATAAACTTGTATCAGATCTCCTCTCTCCCTTCTTTGTTCCAGGGTTGGTAGATCCATAGCCTTTAGTCTCTCCTCATATGTCATCCTTTCAAATTTTGGAACCATTCTTGTAGCCATTTTTTGTATTCTCTCCAACTTCCTTATGTGTTTCTTTTTATGAGGAGTCCACACTACTCCTGCATATTCTAATCTGGGTCTTATTATAGTACTTATCAATTTCTTCATCATTTCTTTGTCCATGTAGTGAAATACTACTCCAATATTCCTTAGCAAATTATATGTTTCTCTAAAAATTCTATCAATATGGCTTACCGGTTGATTGTTTTCTTCCATCGTCACTCCTAAGTCCTTTTCCTTTTTTACTTTCTCCAGTTATACTCCATCTCCCATCTTATAGATTCCCACAGGTCGTCTTTCACTCTTTCCCATTTCCATGACATGGCTTTTGTTCACATTGAATTCCATTTCCCACTTTTTACTCCATTCCCAGATCTTATTTAGGTCTTCTTGCTGTATTTCACAATCCTCTTTTTGCTTTATAACTCTGCACAGTTTCATACAATCTGCAAACAGATTTATGTAACTGTTCACTCCTTCTGTGTGTGTGTGTGTGTGTGTGTGTGTGTGGTAAGTGCATGTACTTTTGTTAGAAGGAGAGTTCTCGTTAGAGGGCAGGCTGTGACTGCCCCTTGAGTAGTGAGATACAAACGGAAATTATCAACAAGATCACAACTGGCGTGGAAAAAGTTCACAGCACCCCTTGAACTAGTGCTATTAGATGTCGCTGGGAGTAAATTATCATTTTTGTAGATGTCTACTACCTCCTCCTTGTGAAGCATAGAAGCCAAGGACTTGGCAGACATGTTGCACATAACAATACACTTGAGCATCATTTTTCCAGACTAAATGGTGCAGGTATTATTCCTGATATTGAAAAAGTCTGGATAACACAAATGGGTCCTTTTGTTTGTCAAATATAGCTGTTTGTCTCCTTATACTTCTTTGAGGAAATGTGAAATTTAGTCTGTTTTGGGTTCCAAGACCAACTAAACCAAAACAAAATTAATCTAAGTTAACTTAATCCTAAAGCTAACCTAACAGTAATAGCTGCATGAAAAAATCTTTACAGACGTGAAGTACAGTGCGTACACTACCACAACATGCAGCTGTGTCATTTGATGCTGGCTATGCCTGCATCACCAGTTTCACTATGCACATATGCATTAAAAAGACTGTGTCAATTGCAAAATAGCCATAGCCACCCAATGCTTTCCCTGAAATTTTTTATATTAATCTTTTGTGCCAGCTTCCTAACTGGTGCAATTATTTCATTGCTGCAGACATTGATCCTCACCAGTTTTAATGACAGTTTGGCGGTGTGCCAGTCTGGTGACTCTGGCGAATCCTCTTATTTTATTCACCAGCAAAACGTCCAATAGAATGATTCGTCAGTGTGCCAGTTCACCGATACCATCTATAAAGCACATGCAGTTACTTATTTGTAGGCATATTGATTGTTTGATTACCAAGGAACACAATGAGCATTAAATCAAGGAGGTTATTTTGAGGCCATCTACCATATATTTTTCCTTAAAATACTCCTAATACTTGTGATATTACACACAATATCTCTCTCTCTCTCTCTCTCTCTCTCTCTCTCTCTCTCTCTCTCTCTCTCTGAAATTATTTTCTGCATCTTTGATCGTTGGATGATTCACCAAATCTTGAGTGAGTTGGTGCATTGCCAAACTGTCCTGTTAACCCACCAATCACTGCTGCACATACATAATTTCAACATTTAATGCAGCATCTTTTTCACTCCTTACTTTTTCCTTGCTGCACTTTTACCACTTTTACTTGATGATGCATCCATACAGTTTTTGGCAAAATATTCTACCAGCTTATCTTTTGATTTTCTAATGCCCAACACAGTTTGTTTTGTTTGCCACTCCACACTCCTCACAAACACTCATAACGCTAGCTCCTTTCTCTAATTTTCTTATCAGTTTTAGCTTTTTAACCACAGTTAGGTCTACTAGCTTATGCTTAACACCCTTGGTGACCATAATTAAAAGAGTTCTAAGGTATTGAAAAATGCACAAACTTGTTTGCAACCGTCTACCGCCATCTGTTGAATGTTTCTGACAGTATGCGTGGTGCACATTGTTTGAATTTATTTGTTGGGCACCCGGACACAAGTTATCAATTTGTTATCTGGACATTGTCTGGATGAACTGAAATCTAGATAAACGAGGTCCAGATAAACAAAGGTTGAGTGTACCATAATAATGTATAAAAGAAGATTCCTTTGCAATCCTTGACCATAAAATGTCACAATGTGAGCTTTGTCATTTCTCCATACAAGCATACATATTTACAAGAAAAATAACCTTTTAAAAACTGTCTGAGCAACAAAAAAATAATACTTTTCAATAAGAATGTTACCTGTTTTCAGAGATAATATAAACACAACACTTATGTGTTTAAAGCTTGGCAATGAAATGGTTTGAGAGTAAAATGTGTTAAAACTTCAATATATAGGTTTTCGGTATGTATGCTCACTACTTTCCTTTATTCATTGTTGGACATTCATGCTGTGCAGTTTTGAAAAATGTGGGATGTACCCTAGAAGAATATGATGGCTACTACAGTAAAAGTTCGTTAATCAAAGAAGCAAGACAACAGGAATGTGTTGGATTATTTGTTTCATCAGATTATAAGGATGTAGCCCAGAAAACACTATACTGAAATAATAAAGTAATAAGTAATGAAAAATCAAGATGCCTCATGCCCATAAATCAGGTAGGGGTAAAATATGACAGTTTGGTTCCCACTGAACATTTCATCTTCAACCAGTGAAAACTTGCTCCATTTTGGTTGCTCATCAGTCAACAGGCTTGGTGCAGCTAGAGGGTGGTCCCATGATGAAGACAATGCCATGCCAAGACCTCCCTATAGCTTCCTATACAGACAGCATTACACTCACATGCACACATCCAACCTCTAACCTGTTGTAAACATTTCTTAACAAAGTAAACCTTTTGCACCACAAATAGACTTACCATAGCTCCTAACATATCAACAATCTCTTCTCATGAGTGATAGTCACCAACACCAATATATCTCACCACTTACAATAAACAACAATGCAATTCCTCACCCACCTAAATTCTTGGGCATAACATACAATACTACTATCAAGTCTTTCAATCAACATACATATGGGTTGGTCAGAGGTAGGAGAGAGTCAGTAGCTGCTTCTGCTTCCACTCCTTGCCACTAAGATGCTTGTGGCATCTGGTTTGAATTTGTGCAAGGACCTAATTTTGCCCATAAATTATTTTTTCACCCCACCTTATAGGTTATAGGGAAATTTGAATTATCAGTGTTTGGACTAACCAACTTTTACTGTAGAATCATTAAGAAGTGTACTGGAAAAATGTGTCTGACTTTAGCTATACTCCAGCACTCCCTGTGTTCTTGGGTGGAACACTGCTATGGTACTTCGAAGTTAAAGTGATTATGGAAGATACAAGTGATAAATTGAAGCTGTTAAATGTGAAATATAACTTGCATCATGTTTGTATTTTGCTACTAGGATACATCTTCCTTATGGCATATGTTAGTCTTGTGTTTAGCTAAGACACCTTGTTCTTATACAATATTAATTTAGCAGTATGAATGTTTTTTTTTTCTTTTTTACTATCAATTTGTTACAATAAAAAGTTATAAAACCAGGACTTTATGTAGGTGTAGCACTAAAATACCATCATCACTTAATTTCTAAGATATGCATACATTCATAAATTATTTTAATGAAAACCAAGACCAAATCAGTACTGGTGGCATCCCAACAGGAGGACATCATCTCAGTGTGGAACCGGACGGCACAGGACACGGCCACCACCACTCGTATCCGAGACACACTCAAGCGTGTGCTCAACCTGCCGCCCAACACCGTCATGGAATACAAGACTCACAATGACTCCCTCAAGTAAGTGGACTGTGTGCTCCTATTGCTGTTCCTTGTATTCTCTTGGTACCCTCTCTCTTTCTCTCTCTGTCTCTCTTTGTCTCTCTCTCTCTCTCTCTCTCTCTCTCTCTCTCTCTCTCTCTCTCTCTCTCTCTCTCTCTCTCTCTCTCTCTCTCTCTCTCTCTCTCTCTCTCTCTCTCTCTCTCATATGCATGGATTAACTGTGCTTTTTTCATCTGTGTGTTTGTGAGAAAGGAAAGGCTCAGTGTCCCATCAGCAGGTAAGCACACACTGGAAGCTACAGAGAGGATAACAGTTGCTACAGGCCATGGGCTAGGAATGCTAGAAGTTTGGAAACCATTATGAGGTGTATTATACAGATTCCAAGACTGTATGTACTTAACCTCTTCAGTACTGGGACGTATTTTTACCGTGAGTTTTCTTTGTGATTAGAAGATTTTATTGGCATTAGGAAGACTCTATGGAAGTCAGAAGATTAGTAACCAAAGTCTTTACTAATTTGATCCCCCAAGTAAGTATCTGAAGCTGTATAAAATCACCAAATAGTCACTAGAATGAATATGGAAATGCATCCTGGTACTGAAGCTGTTAATGCAGTCTAAACTGGCTGTTTAGGTGTAGCCCTGGGTTTCATCGGGATTCCCCCACTATTACCACCTGTCCATAGATCACAGGCTTGCCTTCTTTCTCCAACCCTGTTTCACCTCCTTACCTTCTGTCTGTCTTTATTTCTTTCCTTCTGTGTATTTATAAATTGGTATTTCTAAAATCATTTAAAAAATCAATCTAAGATGTATTTTCTGTATAAAAGTCTCCTCCGATCCTAAACATGGCATTTAAGTGGTGGAGTGTGACCTTGCCAATACCTCCACCTGACCTGACTCACCAGTCAGTCTTGCCTTGCCCTCTCATATGCCAAACTGTAGAGATATAGCAACAGTGAAGGGTTAGCTGTCAAACAGTAGACCTCACTCAAATGGCCACTTTAGACCGTGTTGAGCGTAATATCTACAAAGAAAGCAAAATCCATACATTGTTTAAATTTTGCTGTAAAATTATAATTTTGAACAGCAGTGCATTGCTTTCTATGCAAGTCTCACACTTGAGATGCTTCCTGTATGTGCTATCCCTAAGTGTGTCATTTGTCATCTGCACCTCACAGTGTATCATCTCAGTCAAAATAGTAATCTTTCATTTTGAAGGAAGAAACTGCAAGAAGCCAAAGCTGGTAAGCAGGGGTAAAGACATTGCTGTTAGAATCAGTTGCGAGATAATACATGCATGTGATGGATATTTTGTTGTGTGTTGGAGAGGGATATATTATAGGCAAGGTTTTAACAATTTCTTTATATCCCAAAGATTTATTGTAAGTTACTGTTGCTTCATGATGTTGTTTTGATGCACAATAAGAAACAAGATTTTTGATCGACACAAAGTTAAGGATGAGTTAATGGAGTGGACATTGAGTGATGTATTAATATATAGATGAGGAGGGCAAGTGTGTCTATTTACTCAGTTGTAGTATTTAAGGCCTCAGTTTAGTTCATGTGGTATTGTCTCCACATGCATATTTATACAGCTTTTCCTTTAATCAATGCACACTTTTTCTTCTTACTTCATCCTTCAGTCCCTTGCATATTTCCTAAGATTGTGTTGGCATCTCTTCCAACCTTTCTCTTATTCCAAGTATCAAAGTTTCTTCAAAAATAGGTCATTTCTATCTTGTTCTTTCATTTTGTTCATTAATTTGTGTATTGTAATTATCTCTCTCTCTCTCTCTCTCTCTCTCTCTCTCTCTCTCTCTCTCTCTCTCTCTCTCTCTCTCTCTCTCTCTCTCTCTCTCTCTCTCTCTCTCTCTCTCTCTCTCTCTCTCTCTCTCTCTCTCTCTCTCTCTCTCTCTCTCTCTCTCTCTCTCTCTCTCTCTCTCTCTCTCTCTCTCTCTCTCTCTCTCTCTCTCTCTCTCTCTCTCTCTCTCTCTCTCTCTCTCTCTCTCTCTCTCTCTCTCTCCATTGGCAATCCAGCTTTTTAATTTGTTTCTTTTTAGCTCTGGCACCATCTTACATTTAGTTTATATTCATTGTATTCTTTTCAGTTGCTTCACATATTTTCAGTCTGCATATTTGGTGAATGTGTGTGTGTATTTACCTAGTTGTATTGTACAGGATTTGAGTGGGCATCATAGTGTCCTGTCTCCATGTCTCCATTTATCTAATTTTTCCATAAAGTTATGCACATTATGTGTTGTAACAACTTCATTATTCAATGCATTCCACTTCTCCACTGTTCTGTGTGGAAAACTGTATTTTCCAATATCCTTCACACACTGCCTCATCCTGATCTCCTGTACATATCCTCTTGTCCTTTTATCTTCTGTCACCACCACCAGGTCTTCCTTGTCTATCTTTTCAATACCATTGACTATCTTATACATTGTTATTAGGTCCCCTTGTTGTCTTCTATCTTGTAAGGTTGGTAGTCCCATTTCCTTCAGTCATTCTTCATATGTTAGGTCCTTTAGTTCCAGCACCATCTTTGTAGCAATCTTCTGTATCCTTTCTAATCTTCTTATATCCATTTTAGAGCTCAGAAACCACACCACTGCTGCATATTCCAAGTTTGAATGTATCATGCTTGTGGTGATTTTTTTCATCATATCTTTGTCCATGTATTGAAATGCCACTCTTATATTAGTCAACATTTTATATGATAATCCAAATATCTTGCTTATGTGTTTTTCATGGCTCAGATTCTCCCTTATAATCACTCCCAGATCTCTTTCCTCTTTACTCTTCATTATTTGTTCCTCTCCTATCAAATACTTTGTTACCGGTCTTCTTATGCTCTTTCCTAGTTCCATTACATGACATTTCTTGGCATTAAATTCCAATTTTCACTTCTTACTCCACTCATAGATTTTGTTTATATCTTCCTTTAATAGCAGACAGTCCTCCCTGGTTTTGATAACTCTTAGCAGATTTGCATCATCAGCAAATAAATTCATATAACTGTTTACCCCAATGTGAATATCATTTACATAAATCTGAAACATAATGGGGGCTAACACTGACCCTTGTGGCACTCTGCTTGTTACTTTACCACAAGATGAGTATGTATCTCTGATAACAGTTCTCATTTCCCTATCCTTCAAATAATCTCTTGTCCATTCTAGCAAAGTTCCTCACAGTCCTCCTATGTTCTCTAGTTTCCAAAGTAGTCTTCCATGAGGGACTTTATCAAAAGCCTTTTTTTTTTATATCCAGGCATACTGTAACCACCCATCCATCTCTGTTTTCCAATCCTCCAATAACTCAGGTAGAAGCTTAATAAGTTTCTTACACATGACTGCCCTGTCCTGAACCCAAATTATCTCTTCGATATGACTTGTTCCTCTTTTAGATACTTAACCCATTTTTCTTTGGCAGTTATTTCACACAACTTCTCTAAAACACTTGTAAGTGACACTGGTCTGTAGTTTTGTGGTTTAGCTGCCTTTCCTCCCTTAAATATCGGTATTACATTAGCTCTCTTCCATTCTAGTGGAACTTTCCCTTTATTTATTGAACTTGTAATCATTTCCCAAATTGGATCCAGTAGTTGCTCTTTACATTCTTTTAACATCCAGCCTGATACACCATCTGGCCCCATTGCTTATCTGACATCCATCTTATCCAATAATCTTCCCATATCCTCCTTGTGCACTGTGAACTCCTGTAATCCTTGGCAATGCAATATCGTATTAGGTTCTGTGAAATCTTCTTCTGCAGTGAACACCATTTTGAAGCTCTCATTCATTATTTCACACCTTTCCTTCTCTGTTTGGTATGTCTTCCCTCCTTTAATTATTTTTTCTGTTGTTTCCTAGTTCTTTGTTTTTCCATTTATAAACTTGTAGAAAAGTTTGGGTTCGTCTTTGTTTTTATTCACCACATCTTTCTCAGAGTTTCTTTCTTCCTCTCTCCTTACTCTAATATATTCATTTCCTGCATCCCTGTACTGCCATCTGTCATTGTCATTTCTCTGTTTTATGAGTCTTCCAAGCTTTATCTTTTGTCTTTTTAACTTCTATGCATCTAGCATTGTACCGAGCATGTATTTTTTTCTTAACTCTATAAAAAGATACAAAGTTTTTTACTCCTTTATTATATTTCTCTAAGGATATTTCATATTTCCCTTGTATTGTCTTTCCGTACATAATATTACTCCACTCAGTATCAGCAAAAAAATCATTAATTTATCAAAATCCACTCTTGCATAATTTAATCTCTCTCCTTTGTAGTCATCTCTAACTTATCCCATCCTCCTCATGTATTTGCATCTCTAATGTCACATGATCACTTCTTCCCATTGGGCTAAGGTATTTTGTGATTAGAGGGAGCTCTGGTTTCTTTGTGAATATTACGTCAAGCAACAATGGTTCTTCTTCCTCCCTGTACCTTGTTAACTCTTCTACCCACTGATCCATTGTATTAACTAAAGTCAACTGTAACATCTTGCTCCACTGTCCAGCATTATCAATTACTTCCATCTCTCTCCCCAGTTTACTTTTTTTACAGTTAAAGTCTCCAACCAAAAGTATTTTTCTATCTCTTCTTATCATATTATCGAGGCATTTAATCACCTCTCTTTGCATATCTTTGTTCTTCAGTTACTCATGTGTTTGTGGTAGGTGGCACATATGTAACTATAATTCTTCTCTTCTTCAATTCTTCTGTTTTGATTGTTACTCCCATTATTTCCACTTTTCCTCTCCATATTGCATATCCTCCACACATATATTATCATGAACCATTATAAGCTCTCCTCCTCCCCCGGTATCCTTTAGTATCCTTCCTGTCTCTCCTGCAGGTACTATATCCCTCCTTTTTAAAGTTAACATGGATCTCCTCTCTTAGTTTTGTTTCAACGATGCACATTACATCCAGCTTTTTCTCTTTCAAATACAGGCAACCCCCGTTTAACGAAGGGGTTACGTTCCTGAAAACACTTGTTGTTAAATTTCGTCAAGCGAACCGATTATAACAAGTTTAACTCCTGACTTGAACTTCCACTGAGAGTAAGCAAAGCGAGAGTGCATCATAGTACGGTGAAAGGTTTAATGAAAGTAAAAATTATTAAGTTTAACATTTAGGCAGTTAAATTTAATTTAAGTCATTATAATGTACACTAATGTATGTATGTACGTAGCTTTATAATGTTGATGATCTTAAATTTATGAAGGAGGAGAGTGAAACGGAAAGACACTAACCGGCAACCTGTGGAACGTAAACAAAGGGCGCATCATTGTACCGCATACAAAACTTATGTTCCACATTTCCACAAGGCTTTCCATTTTATCCATTGTAGAGTCATGAGTTCAGGTGGTTCTTTTAGCTTGCAAGGAAGATACAGTCTCACCAGCCTTCTTGATAGTCTGCTGACTTGAAAATAGTAGAGACAGTAGATGGAGTCAAGATGGTGGCCAGCAATGCTATAGTTTTCTCGCCTCTCTCGTGTCTGTGAATAATATCCAGCTTCATTTCGAGAGTAAGAGACTTCCTGGTCTTCTTAGGAATGCTAGGCCACATTGCAAGGAGTTTTGGTGGAAGTTGAGCGAGTGAAGACGAGCTGCTGCTGACGCTGTTATGGGAGTGAGTGGTGCGTGTTGTCCACGAGAGGCTTGATCTTGATCTTTATTCTACAGGTGTCCCAGGATTTCTCCTGAGGCAGGCCTTTGTATTTGTGGCTGCTAGTGTATTCAAAAGCTTGTCGGCTTGCGTGATACGGCAGAGCTTTCAAACTTGGAAAAAATTACCTGGATAAAACTTCATTAAAGCGAGTTTGGTATTCGTTAAATGAGCAGATGGTAGTAAAATGAAAGCTTCGTTGTAGCGAAATTTCGTTGTGTGAACCTTCGTTAAACGGGGGTTGCCTGTAATCCTTAACCTCCAACATGTTTGATAACAACCCATTATGTTAGTATAAGTTACTCTTAATTTCTTGCCTCCTCCATGACCTCCTCTTTCTTCTGTAGGTACCACTTCTTTAGTCTCATATCCAGAACCCCAGTAAAAATTTGTTTTCTCGATCTCCGTCCTTTTTTCATTTTTCCTTAGCTTCATTTCTTAGCATTTTTTCCTTTTCCATCTCTTCTAGGTTCATATCTTTTTTATCCATATTGCCTTGTGTTCAATATCATCGGCCAACTTCCCTTTCCTAGCCATAATTTCCTCTGCAGCCACTTGGGATAACATTCTCTGTCATTGGTCTCCTACCCCCTTCACTGTATCTTCCTAACCTGATCACTTCCTCCACCTCCTGGTCCAGTTCTTGCATGCTGTCTTGAACTTGTTTGATAATAGTTTTGGCCAATTCTTTCTCTCCAATGTTCTCTTGTGAATTTGTTTGGATTTTTCTTTTCTTCATCCAAAAAATCACAAAACTTTTTCTCTTATTCACTGTATCTTGCACAAGAACTTCTTTCTCTTTAATTACTTGTATTACAGTGACTTATGTTTTCCTGAATTTGTCTCTTTACTACCTCTGAAAAGTTTACTTTTTCCTCTTTCTGTTCTTGCATCCATGCATTTCATAGTTCCTTCAGCTTTTTTTTCACCCAATCCACCTTCTACCATGTCCACAATCCCATCCTGTACTTTTACCTGTAAGCTCCTTAAGGAGTTTTTGTTGTCTTAACATGTGGCGTTTAGTACATCATTTTGTTTCTTTATTTCTTGTATCTCCCTCTTTAATCCCTGATTGATTGCATTGACCATCTCAATTTCAGCTCTGTGTTTTCTGTTATCAGTCTGTCCTGTTTGTCCATTAGACTCGACATCACTTACTTCTTGTACCTTAACTCCTTTTCTACGTTGATCAACCTCCTCATACTACCTCTTTCATCCCTAAATCCAGAAAAATCTTTATCCATAATATCCTCAGTCAGTTTCCTTAGTTCAACAGGTGTTTCAATGTACCATAGTTTTTCACACGATGCATATGTTTTGATTCTGTCATGCATCTAGCAGCACTACTCAGTTCCATCTCTCTTTCCTTATTTTTTTTTTTTTTTTTTTTCATCTATATGATCCAAAACTTATTTATTATGGAGACAGGAGAACCTCTGGCGTCCTCCCCCCCTGTACATATGTCTAGGTCAGGCTCCAGATCCTGTTGTAGCCTTTCCCTGTGAGTTGCTCAGAGATGTCTTGACAGAACGGTGTGTCGCAAGTGTGTGTTTCACTGTTTGATCTGCTGCAGTCTCTGACGAGACAGCCAAACGTTACCCTACGGAACGAGCTCAGAGCTCATTAGTTCCGATCTTCGGATAGGCCTGAGACCAGGCACACACCACACACCGGGACAACAAGGTCACAACTCTTCGATTTACATCCCGTACCTACTCACTGCTAGGTGAACAGGGGCTACATGTGAAAGGAGACACACCTAAATATCTCCACCCGGCCGGGGAATCGAACCCTGGTCCTCTGGCTTGTGAAGCCAGCGCTCTAACCACTGAGCTACCGGGTGTGTGTGTGTGTGTGTGTGTGTGTGTGTGTGTGTGTGTGTGTGTGTGTGTGTGTGTGTGTGTGTGTGTGTGTATTTACCTATTTGTGTATTACAGGGCCTGAGCTAAGCTCTCTGTGTCCTGTCTCCTTGTCCATTCCTGTCATATCTCTCTTTCATGTGATTGACACACACCGCATCAACGACATCACTGCTCAGTTTATTCCACTTATCAATGCTACGATGTGGGAAACTGTATTTTCTCACATCATTTAGACAGATGTCTTTTATTAGCTTTTTTCCATGTCCTCGGAGATGATTACTTGTGGTCACCTTTATCAACTCTCTGTCCAGTATGTCAATCTTGTTCACCAATTTATACATAGTTATCATGTCTCCTCTTGTTCTTCTCTCTTCTAATGTGGTCAGCCCCAGCTTCCTCAATCTTTCCTCATAGTCTAACTCCCTGAGTCCTGGTACCATCCTTGTTGCCAGCCTCTGTACCCTTTCTACCTTCTTCACATTTTTCTTCATATGCGGTGACCAGACACAAGCTGCATATTCTAACTGGGGTCTTATTAAGGTACATAATATCTTCTTCATCATTCCTTCATCTAGGTAGTGGAATGCAAGGCCAATATTTTGAAGCATGTTATATGTTTTCAAAAAAATCTTGTTAATGTGTTTCTCCGGTGACAAAGTGTTTTGCACGGTTACTCCTAAGTCTTTTTCCTCATTGGTCTCTTTAATTTTCTCATCACCCAGCCTGTAATCCTAGTTTGGTCTGTATCTACTTCTTCCCATTTTCATAACATGGGTCTTGTCTATATTAAATTCCATCTGCCACTCCTTACTCCACTCATATATTTTATCAAGATCTTCCTGTAACTTGTTACAATCTTCCACATTCCTTACTCTCCTCATAATTTTAGTATTATCCACAAACATATTCATGTAATTGTCAATTCCTACTGGCATATCATTAACATAAATCAAAAACATGATGGGACCAAGCACTGACCCTTGTGGAACTCCACTGGTTACCTTCTTCCACTAGGACTTCCTTCCTCTCACCACTGTTCTCATTTCTCTTCCCACTAAGTAATTTTCCATCCATTTTGCTAGTTTATCATTTACTCCTCCAATCTTGTTTAGTTTCCACATCAGTCTTTTGTGTGGTACTTTATCAAAGGCCTTTCTCAAGTCCAGGTAGATAGCATCCACCCATCCGTCTCTATGTTGTAGTATGTCAGTCACTCTTGAATAAAAACATAATAAATTGGATACGCACGATCTTCCTTTTCTGGAACCAAACTGTCTTTCACTCAGAATGTTTTCACTTTCTAGATACTCACTCCACTTAGCTTTAATTACTTCTTCACATACCTTGCACAATATACTAGTCAACGATACTGGTCTATAATTTAGCGGTTCCATTCTACTACCATTCTTATATATAGGCACAATGTCAGCTCTTTTCCACTCTTTCGGGACTAATCCTGTTCGTATGGAGGTTTCCACAATATCAAATACGGGTTCAACAATTGATCCTTACATTCATTTAGCAACCTCCCAGATATGCCATCAGGCCCCATTGATTTATTAATATCCAGATTGCTTATAATTTTCCTTACATCTTCCTTAGTAACCATGATGTCCTGCATTTGCTTTATTTCCGTAGGCCTTCCTCCCATAAAATGCTCCTCCTTTGTAAACACTTTGCAAAAGTTGTCGTTCAAAATTTCAGCTATATCTCCAGCATCCTCATATACTTCTTCCCCATTTTTTACCCTTTCTATTGCCTCCCTTATATTTAGTTTTCCATTTATGAATTTGTAAAACATTTTTGGGTCACTATCACAGTTTTCCACCACCCTCTGTTCATATTCCTTCTGTGCTGTTCTCCTTACTTCAACATATCTATTCCTTGCTGTTTTGTAAACTTCTCTTGATAATACGTCACTGTTTTCTTAAGTTTCTTCCATGCCTTTTCTTTGTTCTTTTTTGCTTCTTCACAATTTCTATTAAACCACTGTTTATTATTTAAAGTCCTCTTTCTGTAATATGGCACAAACTTTTCACAGCAGAGTTATATAAATCCATAAATTTATCGTATTTCAATTGCATATCCCTTTCCTGGTATACCACGGACCAGTCAATTTCATTAAAGAACTCCCTTATATGGTTATAATTTGCCCTAATATAATTTAATTTTTCCTCCCTCGTTCCACAATCTTATTCGTGCTTAATTCCGTATCCAGCTCAAAGCTTAGGACATCATGATCACTTCTCCCCAAGGGACATTTATGTTCAATTTCCTCTTTTAGAAAGATGCCCCTGGTAAATACCAAATCCAACCTTGCTGCAACATCTTGTCCCCTGCACCTTGTTGGTGATCTCACCCACTGTGTCATCAAGTTATTTGTTGCTACCTTTAACAATTCCTCTGCCCACTCACCACCGTTCACCACTTCGTAGTCTTTCCACACTATTTCTTTACAATTAAAGTCTCCGACTATCATCACTCTATCCTTTCTGATGAGTTCTTGCTTCATTTTGTCTAGAGTATTTCTCATCACCATTTGGTACTGTTCATATTCCCAAGCATTGGTTCTGGGTGGTATGTATACTGTTATAATATTAATGTCCCTCTTGCCATCTGTTATAAGCATACTTATCACTTCCTCATTCTCTTACTATAGTTCACCTCCTTCACTATCAGATCTTCCTTAGTAAGAACCATTATACCACCACCTTCTTTATTTTTTCTATAATTTCTCCATACTTTGTAGTGTTTTACAACAAACCAGTCTAGCTTTATTTCGGGCCTTAGCTTTGTTTCCACTACACACATTATGTCCGGTTTGTTATTTCTTAGGTAATCCATACATTCTAGCCTCTTAGACAGAAATCCATCTATATTCATGTAAGTCACTTGTATTCCATTCCTAGTCTCTTTCTTCCATGTAATGTCTATTCCGTCTGTTTTATCCACCACTTCTTTAGCCTCCCATTTCTCATCCTCCAAAAAAACTTGGTCTTTTCCCCCTCTGTTCTTTCATCATTCCTCTCTTTCACTTCAGGTACAAGCTCTTTCATTTTCATTCGCTCATTCTGTGACATATTTCTTCTTATGTAAATTGTTTTGGTTTCCTCAGAGTCCTTAAGTTTCCAAACCCTCCTCAACAAGGCCTCAGCTGCCACCTGAGACTTTAATTTCAATTTTAACGGTCTATTCTTGCCTTCCTCAAAAGCTCCCAATCTCACACTTTCTTCTACCTCAGCATATAGGTCCTCTTCCTCCACAGAGATCTTATTTAGTAAAGACTTAATCCTGTCATTTTCCTTATTCCTCCTATCCTGCCAGTTTCTGTTAGTTTCCTCCCTCAATCCTGTTATGATCACACATTTTTTCTTTTCGGCAATATCTCTCACCACATACTCATTTTTCTTTAGTGCCTTTACCATTTCACTCTGCATAATCACTTTATTTTCCTCTTCCTGCTTTTTCACTATCTCCCTAAAGAACTTTTGTACCTCCTGATGTTCATGGTTCACTTCTTTCATCCTGGCATCAATTAGATTAAGGCATTCCTCCTTCCTCAAGTCCCCTTCGGATATTTTCATCTCCATATCTAGGAGTTTAGCCTTCATCTCTTCACATTGTTTCCTTAGTTGTTGGTTTTCCTTCTCCATCTCTACTTTTTCCTTTAATAGCTCTTTATTTGCTATTGTTAACAAATAGATCTCTTTTTTGAACAAATCATTCTCGGCTATAACTCTATCCAGTTTTTCTTTTATGGACAAAATATTTAGGAACTCACTTTCCAGTGCCTGGATTCTTGCATCCATATCTAATTTCTCCAGTCCTCTTGGAGTAGTTATAAAACCTTCAAAATCCTTGGGTTGTCTAGTAGCCATGTTTGTTATCGTCAGCTGATTACGGCCAAGACAATCACCGCCCACACTCTCCTCTCAGGGACCACTCTCCATATCCCTCACTTTCAACACTATGCGACAGTAGGACATCAACAGGACACTAACTCAGAGTACCCGGCCCTGTAACACCATAGGTATTTTCCTTCTTCCCGTCGCGGAGACGAGCCATCTCTCTCAGTGTGTGTGTGTGTGTGTATTTACCTAATTGTATTTACCTAATTGTAACATACGGGAAAAGAGCTATGCTCGTGTTGTCCCGTCTCCATATCTATTAATGTCCAGCTTTTTCTTAAAATCATGAATATTCCTTGCGTTGACCACTTCCACGTCTAAACTATTCCATGCTTCCACCCTTCTATGAGGAAGCTATATTTTTCACATCTCTCCTATAAGTGGCCATTTTAGTTTTTCCCATGCCCTCTCGACATTCTTTCATTCCACATACACAGATCTTCCCTATCCATTTTTCCATGCCAATCATCACTCTGTATATTGCTATCAGGTCTCCCCTTTCTCTTCTGTTTTCCAGGGTCGGAAGTTGCATTCTTTCAGTCTGTCTTCATAAGTCAAATCTCTTAAGTCAGGCACCATTTTTGTTGCAGCCCTCTGTACTTTCTCTAGTTTCCTTATGTGTTTCTTTAAGTTCGAGCCCACTGTATTGTTGCATATTCAAGCCTCGGTCTTATCATTGCAGTAATTATTTTCTTCATCATTTCTTCATCTAAATATATGAACGCCACTCTTATGTTCCTCAATAAGTTCAATACTTCTCCAATTATTTTGTTTATATGTCTCTCTGGCGATAGGTCATTGGTAATTGTCACCCCAAGGTCTTTTCTTCATGACTGGTTTTATGTCTTCATTTCCTATCTTGTACATACTCCTGATTCTTCTTTCACTCTTGCCAAACTCTATTTTCTTGCATTTTGTCGTGTTGAACTCCATTTGCCATGTACAGCTCCATTTCCATATTCTGTCCAAGTCTTCCTGGAGTAGTTCGCAATCTTTGTCACATCTCACTTTTCTTAACAATTTTGCATCGTCTGCAAATAGGCTCACATAACTGGACACCCCATCCACCATGTCATTTATGTAGACTAAACATTACTGGTGCCAACACTGATCCCTGTGGAACTCCACTCTCCACCAAGCCCCATTCTGATGGTCTGTCCTTAATTATTGTTCTCATTTCTCTTCCTACCAAAAGTCTTCCATCCATTTTAGTAAACTGCCATGCACTCCTCCTACCATTTCAAGTTTCCAGATCAGTCTCCGTGTGGTACCTTATCAAAGGCCTTTTTTAAATCCAGATATATTCCATCAGCCCAACCATCTCTTTCCTGTATTACATCTATCACCCTCGAATAGTAACATATCAGGTTTGTCGTGCATGAACGCCCTTTTCTAAAACCAAATTGACACTCACAAAGTATGTCATTTTCTCCAAGAAGTCTGTCCATCTATTCTTCACCACCCTCTCACACATCTTAGCTACCACACTTGTAAGTGACACTGGTCTATAGTTCAATGGGTCTCTCTTGTTACCTGATTTATAGATTGGGACAATGTTAGCTCTTTTCCAGTCTTGGGGCACTACACCTTCCTTAATGAGGCATCAATTACTTCACAAACTTTTTCTGCCAGTTGCTCCTGCATTCTCTTAAAATCCATCCTGATACCCCATCAGGTCCCACAGCTTTTCTCACTTCTAAACTCCCCATCATATTCTTGATCTCCTCCACAGTTACTTGAAACTCCTTCATAATCCCTTTCTGTTCCATTACCAGTGGTTTGTCAAAAGCAGTCTCCTTTGTGAATACCTTCCGAAAGCATCCATTCATAGCCTCTGCCATTTCCTGGGATCTTCACTGCATACTCCATTTACTTCTAAACTTTCAATACTTTCTCTATTTTTGATGTTGTTGTTCACATGTCTGTAAAAAGCCTTGGTTGGTCTTTACATTTATCAATTATATCCTTTTCTTGTTTCTTTCTTTCTTCTCTTCTAATCAACACATATTCATTTCTTGCTCTTTTGTAACTTTCCCACTGCTTAATCCGTCTTTTCCTTCTCCACCTCTTCCATGCATCCTCTTTTCTTGTTCTAGCCTTTTCACATCTATCGTTAAACCAGTCCTGCTTTCCAACTTCTCTATGTTGTCTTATTGGTACAAATTTTTCTCACCTTCTTTGTATATTTTTATAAATTCCTTCCACTTTTCATTTGCTCCTTAGCACTCTTGAATTTCATCCAATTTGTCTCTTGAAAGAATTTCTTTAGGTTTCCAAAATCTGTCTTGGCATAATTCCATCTTCCCACTTTATATTCTTCATTTCTTCTAGATTTCTCTTCATCTATCACCTTGAACTCCAAAACTGCATGATCACTCTTTGCTAAAGGGCACTCCACCCTCATCTCCTCAATGACCATTGGCTCTGTACTAAAGACCAAGTCCAGTCTTGACGATGCTCCTCTCCTCCAAACCTAGTATCTTCTTTGACCCACTGAGTTAACACATTTTCCATTGCCAGTGTCAATAGTGTATTTCCCATGTTGTCTCTGATCCTTCCATTGACCAGTCCTCCCAACACACCTCTTTACAATTAAAATCTCCCATCATTATAGTTCGTTCACAGCCACCCAACATTTCTTCCAGACATGTTCCTGTATCACTTATCATTTCTTCATATTCCTGTACTGACCATGCATTTGTCTTAGGTGGTACGTACACCACTATGTAGTGCCTCTTTTTCCTTCATTAGTTTCTGCTCTGATCTTTAGCACTTCTGCCTTTCCCATACCTTCTTTCACTTGATCCACCTTTATATCTTTTTAACCAGCAACATCACTCCTCCTCCCATCTTACCTACTCTATTTCTTTTCCAAACATTATATTTCCTTCTCCAACCATCATCAGGTCTTCTCCTCTCTCAGTTTTGTTTCAGTAAGACCCACAATATCTGGGTTCTTGTCCCTCAAGTAATCGTTGAGTTCTAAAATCCCGATATCACTCCATTTATGTTGGAATACATTACATTCCGCTCATCGTAAGTTTCTTTAGTCCTTTCTTACTGTACTTTTCTGGGTTATGAACCACTTCCTCAGTCTCATATCCAAGATTCTCCAGAAAACTCTTTCTTCTCCTCTTCTGTCCTCTCTTCATTTTTTTCAAAGCCTCCTTTCTCAACTCATTTAACATTTCTCTTTCCTTTTCACCGAGATCTCTTCTCAACCAAATCTTCCTTGTTGTTTCCTGCTGGGCTAGCCTCCATGACTTCTCCACCAATTCATCTACATCCTTTTGTGACTTAAGTTTGATTCTTATTGGCCTCATACCTTCTCTTGTGAACTTTCCAATTCTATGGAAGTCCTCTATTTCTTGTACTAGGTCTTTTCCTCCTCCTGCACCACATTAATGATATTATTTATCACCTTTTTTATGTTTTTCTCTCTCTCCATTTTACTCGGTGTCTTATCCTCCTCCACACCAAATATCACCACATATCTCTTTTTGTCTACAGTTTCCCTCACCAATGTCTCATTTGATTTAATAACCTTCACCACTTTCTCAGCAATCTTCTCTTCTATGATCTGTGTGTGTGTGTGTGTATTTACCTAGTTGTATTTACCTAGTTGTAGTTTTACAGGGCCTGGGCTTTATGCTCGTGTGGTCCCGTCTCCATATCTACACTTATCCAATTTTTCTTTAAAACTATGTACACTCTTTGCTGATACCACTTCCTCACTCAAACTGTTCCAAGTCTCAACACATCTTTGCGGAAACTAAATTTTTAACATCTCTCAGACATCGTCCCTTCCTTAGTTTCTTACTATGCGATCTTGTGCTTCTAAAGTCATATTCTTCTCTCAGGATCAGTTTCTCATTATCCACTTCATCCATTCCGTTAATCAATTTATAAACTTGTATCAGATCCCCTCTCTCTTCTCTGCTCCAAGGTTGGTAGATCCATTGCCTTTAGTCTCTCCTCATATGCCATCCCTTTAAATTCTGGAACCATTCTTGTAGCCATTTTTGTAGTCTCTCTAATTTTCTTATGTGTTTCTTTTATGGGAGTCCACACAACTCCTGCATATTCCAATCTAGGTCTTATTTTAGTACTTATCAATTTCTTCATCATTTCCTTGTCCATATAGTGAAATGCTACTCCAATATTCCTTAGCAAATTATACGTCTCTCTGAAAATTCTATCAATATGGCTAACTGGTTGATTATTTTCTTCCATTGTCACTCCCAAGTCCTTTTCCTTTTTTACTTTTTCTAGTTCTACTCCATCTCCCATCTTATAGATTCCCACTGGTCGTCTTTCACTTTTCCCATTTCCATGACATGGCTTTTGTCCACATTGAATTCCATCTCCCATTTTTTGCTCCATTTCCAGATCTTGTTTAAGTCTTCCTGTAGTATTTCACAATCCTCTTTTGTTTAATGACTCTGCACAGTTTCGCATCGTCCGCAAACAGATTTATGTAGCTGTTCACTCCCTCTGGCATGTCATTTATATATACGAGAAAAGTATTGGTGCCAATACTGACCCTGTGGCACTCCGCTGTCTACTGTTCTCCACTTGGACTTCATATCTTTAACTATCGTCCTTATTTCTCTCCCCTTAAGTAATTCTTCATCCATCTCAATGTGCTTCCTTTTAAGCCACCCTTCTCCTCTAACTTCCATAGTAATCTTTCATGTGGCACTTTATCAAAAGCCTTTTTAGATCTAAATAAATACAGTCAACCCATCCTCTCTCTCTTGTACTTTATCAACTATTCTAGAGTAGAAACTCAATAAATTTGTCACACATGACCGACCTTTTCTAAAACCAAATTGGCTATTTGATAATATTTTGTTGTCTTCAAGAAACTCGATCCATTGCTTCTTTATTACTTTTTCACACATCTTGCATATTACACTAGTTAGTGATACCGGCCTGTAATTTAAAGGTTCTTCCTTCCTTCCGCTCTTATATATGGGAACCACCTCAGCTCTTTTCCACTCCACTGGCACTGTTCCATTTTCTATTGAGCATTTTATGATGTTGTATATTGGACTTGCTAGTTCTTCCCTACATTCTTTCAGTATTCTGCCTGAGACTTCATCCGGTCCCATTGCCTTTTCCTCATCCAATTCTGTCATCAACTTTTTTATTTCAAGCTTGGTTACTTTAATCTCTTTCATATAGACAGTCTCTCTATTACCCTGTGGTCTTTCAAATTTGGATTCCTTAGTAAAGACCTCATGAAATTTACTATTTAACAGTTCTGCCATACTTTTGGGTCTTCCACCATTCCGTTTTCTCCTTTTAACCTTTCTATTGTTTCTTTTTGTCTTATTTTTCCATTTATGAATCTGTAGAACAATTTTGGTTGTTCCTTACATTTTTCGACAATGTCCTTTTCATAGTTCTTTTCTTCTTCCTTTCTCACCTTAGCATATTCATTTCTTGCTGTTTTGAAGTTTTCCTTATTTTCTGGATTTCTGTTTCTTCTCCACCTTTTCCATGCTCCATCTCGTTTCTCCTTTGCCCTAGCACATCTTGCATTAAACCAATCTTTCTTTCCTTCTTCTTTAGGTCTATATTTGGAACATATTCCTGACCCCAGTTTTGTATATTTCCAAAAATAAGTTATATTTCTCTTGAACCGTTAATGAGTTTTCCATCTCCTCCCAGTTTACGTTTTAAAATAGTTCTTGAGATTCTCAATATCAGCCTTTCTGTAATTTAATCGGTCTCCTTTGTATGATTCATCTCTATCTTCCTTTCCTTCTTCTATATCCATCTCTAATATTACATGGTCACTCTTTCCCAATGGGCACTTGTATCTTATATCATCGTTAATTGGTATATCCCTTGTAAAAACTAGGTCTAATCTTGCCGGCTCATCGTTTCCTCTGAATCTTGTGTTTTCCTTTACTCTTTGGACCATCAAATTATCTATCATTAGGTTCAGGAATCTATCTCCCCAGGCATCTTCCCCCATACCACTTTCATAATTTTCCCAGTCTACCTCCTTACAGTTGAAATCTCCTATCAATATCACTTTTCTCCTTTCCTTAATGATTCTTGTAAGACTCCTTATTGTGTCATCTATCATGTCTCTATATTCTTGGTTAGTCCATGAGTTTGTTTTGGTGGCACATATGTTCCAATGATTGTTAACTCCTTTTTGTTAATATGCATCTTAACATACAGTATTTCTGATTTTCCTTCCCCAAACTCCACTTGATTTACCACTATCTCCTTCCTTAACATCATCATGACTCCTCCTCCTCCTTTACCCACTCTCTCTCTCCTCCATATATTATACCTTTTATCTATGTCTATTTTTATTGCCTCATTTAACTTTGTTTCCACCAGGCATACAATATCTGGTTCTTCTTTCTTTATGTAATCTCTTAATTCTAATTTACTAGATAAAATCCCATCTATGTTTGTATACATCATTTTAATCTCTTGTTCTTATCATTTTAGTTAAACTTGCTCCATTCTTTTCTCTTCTTTCTCTTTTATATACCATTTCCTTATCCTGTCTCCTATAATTCTCCAAAAAAATGCCTTCTTCTCCTCCTCTGACCTTTCATTATTTTTTCTCTTGCTTCTGCCACCAGTTCATTGTGTCTCTTCCTTTCCTCCTCGTTTCTATTTTTCTTTATATATATATCTTTGCAACCTTCTGTTTCTCTGAGTTTCGTTTTTCTATATAGTACTTCTTCTGCTGCTGCTTGTGATTTTAGTAATATCTTAATTGGTCTCACTGTTCCTTCTTGATATGGTCCCATTCTATGGATTTCTTCTACTTCCTCTTCTAAGTTCTGTCTATCCTCGTCATTCAGATGTTTTAGTAGGTCTTTTACTGATTTCATTTCGTCTTTTCCTTCTTGGTCTATATTTAACATTTTTTCTTTCAGTCCAAAAATAATTACACTCTTCTTTTTTCCAATTTCTCTTACTAAATTTTCTTTTTCTTGAGGACTCCTATCATTTTGCTTGTCATATTTTCATCTCTTTCTTTTAACTGTTCTTGAAATACTTCTTGAAATGATTCCTTGTCTTTCTTATCTTGGATTCTCCATGCTTGTACTTCTTTTTAATCACGTCTTGTACTCTTTCTTCTTCTTTGTTAACTAGATCTTTTAGCTTTTCTTTTTCTTTCTCGGCTTTACCGAGTCCTTCTTCCATCAATTTCTTATAGTTCGCTATTTGGACTTTTAATTCTTCATTTTCGGTTCTTAGCCTAGTTTCGTTTTCTTCCACTCTTTTATCCTTTCTTTCAATTTCTGGAGCTCTTTATCCTGTTCTTCATTCTCTTTCATTCCCATACTCTCCTTCATCAATTTATCTAATTTACGTTCGATAGTGAAGACTCTATCAAATAGTGAAGTTTGCGCCGTATCAAAGCCTTCAAATTCTCCTCCTCCCTCACCAACATTGTCATCATCAGCTTTCATTCTTTCCCTTGTCACATACCTGCATTTAGATGGGATATCTTTCTCACTCATTATTATTTAACACTATATTCATGAAAGGAAAAATGAGTCCACACTTATCGCCCAGGCCACTGTAAACCCAAACAAAGGTAGTGAAGATCAGCTGATTCTCGGGAGCGATGGTATCGCGTCCTTCCTCTGCTGCGTCTCGTCTGTGTGTGTGTGTGTGTGTGTGGATTTACCCAGTTATATTGTACAGGGTCAAATCTAAAGCTCATTTGTCCTGTCTCCCTATCTATAGTAGTTATCCAATTTCTCTTTAAATTTGCTCACACTAACAGCTACAACCATCTCCTCACTTAACCGTTCCAGAGTTTGATCCATCAATATGAGAAACTATATTTCTTGATGTCATTTGAGACATTTACTCTTCTTAATCTTCTTTGTATATTGTCTTGTACATCTTGTTTCCTCATCCATGTGTATCTCCAAAAGTTATGTCTGTTTTTTTTTTAATTGTTTACTAATTCATACATTGGTATAAAATCTCTCCTTTCTCTTTTCTCTTTTCTCTTCAAGTGTTGTTAATCTCATTTCTTTCAGTTGCCCATCATGCCTCATCCTTCAGTTTTGGCACCATTTTTGTTGTTGTCTCCTGTATTCTTTCCCATTTCCTTATAATTTTCTTTCACTGTGAAGACCACAGCACTGCAGTGTAGTAGACACCCTACCAAAATGATAATTTACTCCTTGAAAGGTTGAATACCACTAATTTTTATCTGGACCAGTTCTGGTTTACCTAGCTCTTGTCTGGATCAGTTCTAGGGGTGCTGTGAACTTACCATCAATGCTTGTTGTGAACTCGCTGAATGTTTCTCTTTGTGTCTCACAACTCAAGGGGGTAGTCACAGTCTGCCCTCTAAAGACACTTCACACAAAACTACATGCACTTACTACACACACATAGCCTTTACTTATAATTAGAATATGGTGATTCCAACACCAGCCTCGGAGTCCCTTTCTGGGGAGGGGACCATAAGTGTCCCCAGAGTGGACTGGTTTCTCAATATCGATCATAAATGTCTTGACACCCACCTCAACTTTTTCCTCATTAACTTCTGCAGTATTCGCAGTCTTAGATATAATTTTCAATCTGTAGTACACCATCTCTCTTCTGTTAAGCCTCATCTTTTCCTCACTCAAACACAGGTGTCTGAGGCAACAGACAGTAGCCCCTTTTTTGTTCCCTCTTATTTTCTCTATCTTCATTTTTGTTCCAAAGCATCTATGTGAGCAAAGACTTGACTTGCTCTTGTGCCCACACTCTTGAATCTTGCGAGTTTTTTTTTTTTTACCGTCTGGCTTCAACTCAAAAGTCACTTTCTAACTAAGTTTATCTGTGCTGTCTATCTCTCCCGTAACTCCTCTAACTATAAGAATTTCTTTGACTATTTAATTTTTAAAGTAGAGCACATTGTCTATCCTTTCATGGAGATCTCCATCCTTTGAGATTTCAATGTTCACCAACAGCTTTGTTATCCTCCATGAACTAGTGCAAAGCCCTACTTGTATTTTCTGTCTATCTTGGAGATATACAGGCAACCCCCGTTTAACGAAGGGGTTACGTTCCTAAAAAACACTTCATTAAGCGAACCGATTATAGCAAGTTTAACCCGTGATTTGAACTTCCATTGAGAGTAAGCAAAGCGAGAGTGCATCATAGTACAGTAAAAGGTTTAATGAAAGTAAAAATTATGAAGTTAAACATTTAGGTAGTTTAATTTAAGTCATTATAATGTACACTAATGTATGTATGTACGTAACTTTATAATGTTGATGATCTTAACTTTATGAAGGGAGGGAGAGTGAAACGGAAAAGACACTAACCGGCAACCTATGGAATGTAAACAAAGTGCGCATCATGATACCGCATACAAAACTTATGTACCACATTTCCACAAGGCTTTCCATTTTATCCATTGTAGAGTCACGAGTTCAGGTGGTTCTTTTAGCTTGCAAGGAAAATACGGTCTCACCAGCCTTCTTAATAGAGTCTGCTGACTTGAAAATAGTAGACAGTAGATGGAGTCAAGATGGTGGCCAGCAATGTTATTAGTTTTCTGGCCTCTCTCGTGTCTGTGAATAATACCCAGCTTCACTTCGAGAGTAAGACACTTCCTGGTCTTCTTAGGAACGTTAGGCCACATTGCAGCAGGTTTTGGTGGTAAGTTGAACTAGGGAAGATGAGCTGCTGGTGACACTGTTATGTTTTGACTGGGGAGTGAGTGGTGCGTGTGATATTGATCTTGATTTTGATGCTACAGGTGATGCAGAATTTCTTCGGAGTTAGGCCTTTGTATTGGCAGCACCTGTGTTGTCCACGAGAAGCTTTATTCTACAGGTGTCTCAGGATTTCTCCTGAGGCAGGCCTTAGTACCAGCAGCTCCTGATGTATTCAAAAGCCTGTCAGCTTGCATGATACAGTGGAGCTTTCAAATTTGGAAAAAATTACCTGGATAAAACTTCATTAAAGCGAGTTTGGTGTTCATTAAACGAGCAGATGGTAGTAAAATGAAACCTTTGTTGTAGCGAAATTTCGTTGTGTGAACCTTTGTTAAACAGGGGTTGCCTGTACTTACCTCTAATCCTTCAGCATATGCTGTTACTCTGTCTTCTCCATTGGGCTCCTCTGATCACAATCTCATTTCTGTATCTTGTCCTATTTTTCCAATCCCTCCCCAGCATTCCCCAAGGCAGAGGCACCTCTGGCATTGTGCTACTCAGGGTTCTGTCTTATCACCCATTCTCTTCCTATTATTTATTAATGATCTAAACCAAACTTCTTGCCTCGCCGTATCCACTTTTATGCCGATACCAACTTCCATCTTTCCATGTCTTTTCATAGAACCAACCATTCATTCAGGTAGTCAACAGATCACACAGGAATGCAACAGAATGCCTGACATCTGATTTTTCAAATACTTCTGATTGGGGCAGAGGAAACTTAGTAGTGTTCAATGCCTTAAAAATTCAATTCCTCCATCTACCAGCTAGATATAACCTTCCAGGCAACAATCCCCTCTTCGTCAATGACACTCAACTGTCTCCCTCTTCTACACTGAGTATCCTTGGTCTGTCCTTCACTCATAATCTAAACTGGAAACTTTATATCTCTTCTCTTGCTAAAACAGCTTCTATGAAGTTAGATAATCTGAGGTGTCTCCCAGTTTTCTCACCCCTTTAACTTACCAGTTTTCTTACCCCTTTAACTGCTAACTCTGTAGAGCTTATCTTTTCTTGTATGAAGTACTCATTGCATGTTTAGGGAAGTTCCACTCATATAGTTTTATTAGATAGGGTGGAATCAAAAGCTTTTTGTCTCATAAACTCCTCTCCTCTGAATGACCATCTTCAGCCTCTTTCTCATAGCCAGAATGTTACATCTCTTGCTTTCTTCTACCGCTATTTTTATTCTAACTTCTTTTCTGATCTTGCTAACTGCAGCCTCACTGCACAAGGCTTCCTTCTTCTCATCCTTATTCTGTCTAACTCTCTAATGCAAGACTTAACCAGTACTCTCAATCATTCATACCTTTCTCCCTGCCTGCTTCCGTATTTCCAACTTCCTTTGACTTCGTAATTTAAGAGAGGAGATATCAAGACACTCATCCTTAACTTTTGGCAAACCCTTTCGGATCTGTATGGGAACTGGCAACTTAGTGGGCTTTTTTTTTTTTTTTTTTTTTTTTTTTTTTATTTATTTATTTTTATTTATTTATTTTTTTTTGCCCTTGGTCAGTTTTTTCCTATTATTTAAAAATAACTTAGACATATTATAGATTTAATTATTTTCTTCATTATATCCATGCTCCATTTTTCTATTTGCTGTCTTTAACTACAATGCCCAAAACATCTGCTATCCCATCCCCATATTCCATTTCTTCATTAAAGATATCCTTCACCAATATTAACTCCTCCCCCATCTTCAACTTTTCTCTCTCTTCTCCAGATATTGTATTATACTTCTTGAAATTTTATTTATACTTCTCCTTTTAATATGGTCTCTGTTAAACATACAACATCAAGCTTGTAATCTCTTAGTATATCTCCAAGTTACAAAATACTTGACACAATTTTTATCTATATATGTGTAAATAATCTTTGATATATTACATTCCATCTAAATATTGCTATATTTCCTCTGTTGTTGCTCATCCCTGGCACTCTTCAACCACCACTTTCTCATTTTTAAATCCACAATTTACTGTACAAATTTTTTTGCTTGACCATGTGTCCTTTTCTCTTTTTTTGCTTTATCCTCTTCCCTCATTTCTCTTAAATGATTTTTCTCATCCTCATTTAATTTTCTTCTCCATATATTTTTCTTGATACCAATCTTTGAGAGTTTCCATGTCCCTACCATTACAGTTTCTGCTGCAATTGAGTACTGAATTTAATTTGTAGAGATTTCACACTATTGTCAATATACTTGCCCAGCCTCTGAATTTCCTCTATTTGCTCCATTATTTCTCTCCCTTCATCACTCACTAATGCTTCTATTTTCTCTTGTGCTCTCTTAAGTTTCTTTCTATCTCATACAATCTTAATGGATAATTTATTTTATTTATCCCCAAGTAGAGCAACACATATCTTATCTGTTACATCCCTTACTATTTGCTCTTTTTCCTTTGCCATCCTAATCCCTTCTCTTTCAACTTGCTTATGTTCTTCCTTTTGTTGCCTCAATATTTTCTTCATATCAAACTTCTTTCCAGCTAAGGGCTTTCTATATAATCATATCTTCCACTTTACCTTTCATAACATGCTCTCTTGTTTGTTTTCTCTTCAGCCTATTCTTGTATTGCAAATTTTCCCTCTTTAGATTCGTAATCTCAAAAGTTTTTTTTACTTCTTCCCTCAATTTTATTTTCACCTTTCCAATCCTTCTTTCTCTTCTTGATATCTCTCAATTCTCTCAAAATACTCTTCATATCTTCCCCATTTGTGTCAAACTTCTAGTTCCTCATTACTCTAGTCAGTTTTCTTATCTCCCCTCTCAACCTGACATAATCCCTCTTTACTTTCGTGTCATCTATTCATCCTGCCCACATTTTGCTCTTCATCACTGAATTTGGGGAAATCGGCTAGGTTGCCATGGATTGATGGTGCTTGTGCTGTCTTGATTCTGGTTTGTGAGTGAGGCAGGCAGCTGTTTACATTTAGAATGAACTTACTGCCCCTCCAAAAATCTTCCATTGAAACATTATTCTTTTACCACACTCTCTCTCTTTCTTTATCAACTATATTGGAGGCAGGACTGAGCAGTTAAAACCCTGTACATGCAGTCTAGTGCTGATAGGAGCTGGAGCCAAGATGGACACCACCACTGTGTGTGTTTGTGTGTATGTATGTGTGTATGTGTGTGGGTGAACAAATTTTATCTCTTCCAGAAGCAGTCTCTAAGGTTGAAAATTGTAATGATATCTGCCACTGTGCCACCTTTGTCATCCCTGTCTTGCATGGTCTGATGCATGGCTCTTTAAAAAAAAAAGACTTATTTGCTCTAGAATGTTGCTGGAAATTATAATGTTATGTATGAAAACCTTTTGTTAGTTCATTGATTTATAAGAGAATAATATTGTCATCTTGTCCTATATAAATCTTTTCTGTTTGCACTGAAAGATGTATTTAATTCCAGTAGATTACATGATTTTATTGATTATAGTATTTTGAAGTTTTGTATTCTTTTATTTTGTGGAGGCAGTGGCTGTCCTGTGGCACAGAGGGAGGTTTCCTGTGTAATAGTTCTGACATGGGGAGTGAATGGCTTCTCATGAGTCTAAAACCTCCCACAGTTTTTTTATGATTAAACCAAACTTACTTTAATATACCATTACTCAGAGCAGTTGACAAATCATTACTATAAAGACTGACAATATTGCCATATGTTGGGATGGAATGTTTCAAGTAAGACATTCAGTTTCAATAAGAGACATGTTGTTGCTCCTCATATTGATTAGCTTGTCTTATTTCATGTGTTACAATAAATCAACAGTTTGTCATGAGAATTAACTAATTTATGCTGTTTTAGTGTTAGTGTTAGCTTGGTAGTGAAGTTGCTTGCATTTCTCTTCAACATGCAGGTATTTTACTTTTCAGACTGTTTCATTATTATTGTTGCCAGTAATTTCATACAAAAATGATATGGAGATAAATATCAATGATATACAACATTAGTATGTGGGAGTGTCAGTCTGAGGTACATGCATGTAATACCTGTACACAGGAAGACAGCAGCTTGTTCATCACTTAACTTTTTTCCTAATTATTTCTGTAATCAATTTGTTGTCTTTGTCATTGCAAGTAAAGTAGAGTTTGAAAGACACCACAGCTTTATTTTTTGCTCAGTGAAGTTATGTGGGGTTGCACACTTGGCAAGGTGTCATTATCAGTGAAGATAAAAGTTGCTTGAGACATGTGGAAAGTGTTGTTGAGTCAAAGATGCATGAGATTAACACATGCATATATGTTTAGGATGGATAGCTTTGGGGGATGGGCTGAGGATAGCCACTGCCTTCCCTGTGAGTGTCACAGCATCATCTCACCCTTTTTTTTTTTTTTGGCCTCTTGCACTGACCCTCGCTAGGCACACCCACCACTCCACCAGCAGCTTCCTCCGCAAACCTGGCCCCCTCCACTGATGTCTCCATCCCCACAACCTTCCCTATTTGCCTGGAAGTGAGAAGGAGGAGGAGGAGGAAGGAAGGGAAGTCTGTTCGGGAAAGGAGGGGAGAGGCAGATTATACTGGAATTCAGGCGAGGCACCGGCTATTCCCTGTTTGGCTGTGTGAGTGAAGTGTTCTGAATAACTATGTTTGTATGTCTCTATTTATATCTTGTGTCTCATGCTCAAATATCAACCTTCTTAAGGAACTCATTGTACTGTGAGCATGATTTTTTTTGGTTGTACAGTACAAGTATACTTATTAGAGGCTGGTGGTGAGAGGAAAAGTGGCAGAAGTACTTTACTTCATACACTGTCATAACACACACACTAAAGAAGACAAAAAGCCAGTATTTCAGGAATAAAGTATTTCTTCATCCCATATTCCCTCTCACCTTCCACTCAATGGTCTTACATATTTCTACACTACTACTGATGGCTTGTCATGAGGTGTGCCACACTCCACTCTTCTCCATTGTGGCAGGTGGAAGTGTTAGTGGTGATGGTAACAATGATTGATGAAGATGATTAACTAAGAAAAAGTCCCTCGCAAATGGATTATGTTCCTTGTATTGTATTGTAGGAAAAAAAAAATCACTGAATTAATCAATACTACTATCAACACAGTCTCTTAGGTCAATTGAAATTTATCTTAAGTTTTCATATGAACAGATATCCTTTACAAAAGGTATCACAAGAAATGGAGTGTCAGGACCATGCTTACAAAGTCATGATCAAGACTGTCCATGTGTGACCATGTATGTGTTATGTTGAATAGTGATGATCAAGATATAAATATCCATTCATATGTTTACTATGTGTGTGTGTGTGTGTGTGTGTGTGTGTGTATTCTGCCATAAACAACTGAACTGTCAAAGCACTGAATCCCTAACTGGATAATATGTGTCTGATCTGATTGGAGTTCAGTTTGGCTCATGGTTTTCTTGGAGGTGTTTATTGAAGGGCATTGAGGAGAGCAGTTCCTGTCAAACATTACATGAGGAATTAAGGAAAAGCTAAGAATAGTAAATATCATTCTTATCATCTGATACTTAGTTTTTTCTAAACCTCAAAAAAAATTCCCTCTCCTGATAACAAATGAGTTTATCCTAGTTTTGTTACCTGGATTCATTTCTCATGGGGATGTGTGATAGGAATTAGTTTCTGATGGTTTGAGACAACATGGATGCCTCTTATTGTCCTCAGAAGAATCTTTATCCTTCTTGCCATATGTAGAAGGTCAATTATTTTAATACTGTATATCCAATTGGACTGAATGAGAAGAAACTTTCTGACCAATCAATATTACATAACAGTACTTTATGAGTTGGCTTAAGTTGACGAGTGCTTCAAGTAAAATGTCACTACAATGTTGATACTGCCTTTCTTTTTTCACTGTGAAAACTGTTTGCTGTAGTGGAATTTATAATAACAAGAATCAGGATGGTGTTGTTAGTTAGGTATTGGCAGGTTTAGCATAACATAGAAGTTAGTGGGAAAACTGGCTACAAGAGATAGTCTCTGGGGATTGAATCCCTGGTGCCATTCTCAAGGACTGTTCTCTCAAGAACTGTTCTTCCACTATCAACATTAAATATCTTGACACTCATCCTCAAGTTTTATTGTTAAATTTTCCAACATTTGCAATCTTAGATATAATTTTTCAATCTGTAGAACACCACCTCTCTCCTACTAAACCTCATCTCTTCCTCACTGAAGCACAGGTGTCTGAGGCAACTGACAGTAACCCCTTTACTCTTCCCTCCTACTTTCTTTATCCTCATTTTCCTTCCAAAGCTGGATGCCACATCTGTGTGCTCAATGACTTGACTTTCTCTTGTGCCCATGCTCTTGAATCTTTAAGGTTTTCCCACCATCCAGCTATGGCTTCAGACTCACTCTCTAACTAAATTTATGTATACTGTCTACCTCTTACCTAACTTGTCTCAGTAACAAAATTCTTTGAGTATTTAACTTCAAAAGTAGAGCTTTGGCTTTTCTCTCCCTTCATTGACCATCCTGGTGAACTAACTTTGCTATCCTTCATGACTTAGAGCAACTAGAGCAACACACTACTCATATCCCTGATTGTCTTGAGAGATATGTTTAACATTCTTGACATTTTTCCAACCTCTAATCCTTATGCTTATGCTGTTACCCTATCTTCTCTGTTGGGCTCCTCTAATCACAATCTCATTTTGTATCTTATTCTATGTCCTCAATCCCTCCTCAAGATTCTCCAAAGCAGAGGTGCCTCTGGCATTTCACCTCTGCCAGTTAAGGGGACTTGAGGAGGTATTATACTGATTTTCCTTTCCTTGACTACTGCTTCCATGTCAGAGACCCATCTCTGTGTGCTGAGCACATAACAAAGGTGATAGTGTCTAGTATTAAAGTGTGCATTCTTCACTCTTTCTCTCAACCTAGACCTTCTGAATGATGATTTAACACAGTCCGTTCTTGTGCTATTCATGGTAGAGGATAGAAAGGTTGCCCAAAAAAGGTACTTGAGCCTTCCATCACCTGATCTCAATCTCTTTCACTTTATATTTCTGCCCTGAATCATGCCAAAATTTGCCAAAGATTTCTTCATTAATTTAAACATTTTTTCAGGTCCAACATGCCTTGGGACTTCTGGCAACTAGCTAAAAAAAATCTCCAATAACTTTACTTCATCTTTCTCCTTTATTTCATCCTGATGGCACCACTACCATCTCATCTTTTTCTAAAGCTGAACTTTTCTCTCAAACCTTTCATTCTATCTTGGATATTTCTTGGCTTGTTCTTCCCTCTCCTCCTCCTCCTGATTATTTTACGGCACTAATTAAAATTCTTCACAATAATGTTTTCCATGCCCAATCTGGCCTAAACTCTCAGAACACTTATTGGCCTAATGGAGTCCCTCCTATTGTTCTGAAAAATTGAGCCTCTGTGCTTGCACCTTTGGTCAAACTCTCAAGTATGTCTTATCAACTTCTGTTTTTCCTTCTTGATGGAAAACTGCCTACTTCCTGCCTGTTCCTAAAAAGAGTGATTTCCAATCCCTCTAACTACCAGCCTATTGCTTTAATTACCTGATTATCTAAAGTTTTTCAATCTATCCTCAATAGGAAGATTTTTAAGCACATATAATTTCATGATCTATCCAGTCTCCAGTATGGCTTCTGTGAAGGCCACTCTACTGGTGATCTTTTGGCTCTCCTTACCAAGTCTTGTTCATCCTCTTTTAAAGATTTTGGAGAAACTTTGGTGGTTCCTTTAGACATATCAAAAGGTTTTGATGGCATCTGCCACAAAGCTTTTATCTCCAAACTACCCTTCTTTGGTTTCTATCCTTCTCTCTGCAACTTCATGTCATGTTTCTTCTCCAACCATTCTATTGCTGTTGTGGTAGACAGCCACTGTTCTTCTAGATCTATTAACAGTGGTGTTCCTCATGGTTTTGACCTGAACTCATTTAAGAGAGTGGCTTCAAGACATTTGTACCATTCTTTTGGCTAAGTTTCTCAGCCCTGTTCAAGGACTGACATCTCAGTGTATAAGCATAAAAAAGAAGGCAAGCATGCATGTGTTATAAACTCAGGCCACAAAAGATCACCAAGGCTTCAGTGAATTATGGTTAACTTTGGCCATACTATCACTACTCTGATATGTCACTCACTGTTGAACTCTGGCTGGTGAATATGAGTTAGTGGCTAGTGAATATAAAATAGATGGATTTCTGACAACTGATACTGAGCTTACCTTATCAGTTGTGGAGGGTACTTGGTGCTGCAAGGTTATGGAGTTGTTCTGTGTCATATTCTTGGATACACTATGTATCCCCATTTCCTATGATGTTCCTAATTGACTTAGGTTCCTAGAGCAGTGCTCTTATTATTTTTTTTTTTTCTTCATACTTGTTCTTCCTTAATGAGCCAGAACATCTATTTTGTTGTACCTTTATATCTCTGATATGAAAACTGAATTGTGAAAGTGATCCCAAAATGTTTTATAAATTCATTAATGGTAAATTACAGAAAAAAGAAACAGTTGATAAATTAAAGGTTGGAGATTATATATATGAAGATACAAGTGTCATTGTTGAAAAATTGAATGATAATTTCTGCAAAGTATTCACAGAAGAAACACAATTCAATCGACGGATGTTACCTGTGACAAGATGGATGCAAGAAATTATAATAACAAAGAGTGACATTGCAAAAGTTTTGAGTCAATTGGATGTTAACAAGGCAATGGGACCAGATGGTGTGTCTGGAAGAATGTTAAAAGAATGTCAAGAGCAGTTGCTAGATCCAATTTTAGATTTAACAAGAACATCTATCAACACGGGACAGGTGCCAGTAGAATGGAAAAGGGCAAATGTAGTACCAATCTACAAAAGTGGATGTTGCATGGAACCATTGAATTATAGACCTGTTTTTTTTTTACCAGCATTATGTGTAAGATATGTGAAGAAATGATCAAAAGCAAGTGGTATGAGTTCCTGGAAAACAAAGAAATACTAAGTGAGAAACAGTTTGGCTTTAGAAAAGGGAAATCGTGTGTATCAAATTTGCTATGTTTCTACTCAAGAGTGGTCGATATTTTACAAGAGAGGGATGGATGGGTTGATTGTGTATACCTAGACTTAAAAAAAGCATTTGATAAAGTACCACATAACAGAGTGATGTGGAAGTTAAGTAGTATCGGAGGAATAAGGGGAAATCTGACAGAGTGGATGAGAAATTATTTGACAGGTAGAGAAATGAGGACAGTAGTGAAGGGAGTGAAGTCAGAGTGGAGGAAGGTAACCAGTGGAGTTCCCCAAGGTTTGGTGCTTGGTCCCATCATGTTCCTGATCTATATAAATGACATGCTAGAGGGAGTGAGAAGTTATATGAATATGTTTGCAGATGATGCAAAGATTATGAGGAGAGTGAGGAATATGCATGACTGTAATATATTGCAGAAGGACTTGGACAAAATATATGAATGGAGCAGGACGTGGCAAATAGAATTCAATACCAACTAAAGCTGTGTAATGAGAATGGGTAGAAGTAAATATAGACCATATAAAGACTACCAGCTGGTGGGGAAGACTGTAATTGAAGTCAGTGAAGAAAAAGACTTGGTAGTGACTGTACAGAATAATCTGTCTCCAGAAAAGCACATTAATAGAATATTTGGAAAAACATACAGCATGCTCCAAAGTATAGGATGGGCATTTAATTACCTGGACGGGAACATGATAAAGAAAATATTGACCACCCTGATTAGGCCACAGTTGGAATATGCATCCGTAATTTGGTCACCATACATGAAGAAACATGTCAAGAAACTGGAAAGAGTGCAGAGGTTAGCAACAAGAATGATACCAGACTTTAAGGAGGTACCGTATGAGGAGAGGTTAAATAGGCTGGAATTAAGCATGTTGGAAGAAAGAAGAGTCAGAGGGGATATGATAACAATGTTCAAAATAGTACATGGAGTGGACATATTGGATAGGGAGAACCTGATCACGATGGCATCCAGTAATTACCTAAGAGGACACCCAAAGAAAAGAGTGAAGGACTCCTGCACGAGCGACATCAAGAAGTATAGCTTCCCGTATCGGAGCATTGATGCATGGAACAAACAGAGCGTGGATGTGGTGTGTGCGGCGAGTGTCAGTCAAACGAAGGAAAAATTGGACAAGTGTGGACAAAAAGACAGGACATAGAGAGCTATGGCTCGGGCCCTGTAATCACAAATAGGTAAATACAAATAGATAAATACACACACACACATGTGTGTGTGTGTGTGATGGGATACTGTCAAGTAGATTGGAATTGCAAGACTATATGATGGTGGAGAAGCCTGATATAGTGTGTTTGACTGAGACAAAATTACATGAAAAAACAAAGGTAAATTTGGATAATAAATATAATATATGGAGAAAGGATAGAGAGGGTAAAGGTGGAGGAGGAGTTATGATTATGATGAAGAAGGAGATAAATGTGGATAAGGTTTGGTATGGGAAGAACAACGCAGAACTGATAAGCATAAGGTTAAAAAGTGATGGAAAAGATCATGGTGACCTATTTACCTCCTAAAACAAATTCTTGGACATTAAGGGAATACGACAATATGATCAAGGATACTTTACAGAGTTTGGAAAGTGTATTAACTGGAAAAAGAAAGGTGATACTAGTAGGAGATTTTAATTGTAAGGAGGTGGATTGGGAAAATCTAGTAAGTGGTGTTGGAGAGGAAGCATGGGGAGAGAGATTTCTTAATCTAATGATGGAAAATATGATGGAACAGAGGGTGGAAGAAAATACTAGATATAGAGGAGATGATGAACCGGCTAGACTGGATTTGGTGTTAACACGAGAAGTGTACCTATGTGGGGATATACAATACAAATGTCCATTGGGGAAGAGTGATCTGGTTATGGAAATGCAGCTGGCAATAACACAGCGAAGGAAAGATGAGACATACAGGAGTGGTAGATTGAATTATAGAAAGATGGACACAGAAAATTTGAAAAACTATTTCAGAACATTAGATTGGGAGATGTTACAAATCAGAGAAGTGCAAAAAAAATATGAGATTTTTATGAAATATTATAAAGAAGGAGTTATGAAATTTGTACCAAAGTATAAACTGAGAGAGGAAGGAAGAAAGGATTGGTTTAATGCAACTTGTGTTAAGGCCAAAGAAAAGAGAGATGTGGCTTGGAAAAGATGGAAAAAGAGCAGGAATATACTAAATAAGGAGAATTATAGAGTGGCGAGAAATGAGTATGTGAGGGTAAGGAGGGAGGAAGAAAGAAAATTTGAAAAAGACATTGTAGACAAGAGTAAGGAACATCCAAAATTTTTTTACAGGTTCATAAATGGTAAACTTAAAAAGAAAGAGTCCATTGAAAGGTTAAAAGGAGAGCAAGGGATAGTAGATGACCCTAAGAATATCGCAGAATTGCTAAATAATAGGTTTCAACAAGTATTTACTAAAGAAACAATGTTTGTAAAGCCTCAGAATGTAGAAGGAAATGTGCACATGGATGACATTAAGATACCTAAAAAGGAGTTATATAAAATGTTGGAGGAACTTAAAGATGATAAAGCGATGGGACCAGATGAAGTTTCAGGAAAATTATTGAAGGAATGTAGAGAAGAATTGATAGATCCATTATATGATATTATAAGGTGCTCATTAGAAACCGGGGAAGTACTGGTAGAGTGGAAAAGAGCTGAAGTGGTGCCCATTTATAAGGGAGGCAGTAAGGAAGAGCCTCTTAACTATAGACCTGTGTCTTTAACAAGTGTGGTCGGTAAGATTTGTGAGAGGGTGATAAAGAAATATTGGATACGGTTCCTGGAGGATCATAAGTTATTATCGGATCATCAATTTGGCTTTAGGAAAGGGAGGTCATGTGTAACAAATCTACTGAGCTTTTATTCAAGAGTGGTTGACAAAATACAGAGAGAGAGGATGGATGGACTGTGTATATTTGGATTTAAAAAGCTTTTGACAAGGTACCTCACATGAGACTGTTATGGAAATTAGAGATTTATGGAGGACTGAAGGAAAAGTGTTAAAGTGGATGGAAAACTACTTGAGATGGAGGGAGATGAGAACGGTAATAAGGGATGCAAAGTCGGACTGGTTGGTGGTGGAGAGTGGAGTCCCACAAGGTTCAGTGCTGGCACCAATACTTTTCCTTGTCTATATTAATGATATGCCAGAGGAGTAAACAGTTATATTAATTTGTTTGCGGATGATGCGAAGTTGTGTAGGTGTGTGAAGAGTGAAGAAGATTGTGAAATTTTACAGGCAGATCTGGATAGGATTTGGGAGTGGAGCAAGAGGTGGGAGATGGAATTTAATCTGAGCAAAAGTCATGTGATGGAGATGGGGAAGAGTGGAAGACAGCCAAGAGGGTCATATAAGATGGGTGAAGGAGTAGTGTTG
This sequence comes from Portunus trituberculatus, assembly GCF_017591435.1. Taxonomy (NCBI): domain Eukaryota; kingdom Metazoa; phylum Arthropoda; class Malacostraca; order Decapoda; family Portunidae; genus Portunus; species Portunus trituberculatus. The sequence goes on along the minus strand of NC_059287.1, from coordinate 8,086,228 downwards.
AAAAAGGTGGAAAAGGAAAAGGATTTGGGAGTGATAATACAAGACCATGGGCAGTTTGAGGCTCATATTGACAAGATGTTTGGAGAAACATATAATTTGATTAGAAATATTGGATTAGCCTTTCATTATATGGATAAAGATATGATGAAGAAATTAATTAGTACGGTAATTAGACCAAGATTGGAATATGCTGGGGTGGTTTGGTCCCCTTATAAAAGAAGCATATAAGGAAGTTGGAGAGATTGCAGAGAATGGCAACAAAAATGGTTCCGGAATTGGCAGAAATGACCTATGAGGAGAGATTAAAAGAAATGAATTTGCTTACCTTGGAACAAAGAAGAGAAAGAGGAGATTTAATACAGGTTTATAAACTGTTGAACGGTCTGGATGAAGTGGATAATGAGCAAATGATGTTGAGAGAGGAAAATTTAAATAGAACTACGAGATCGCATAGTAAAAAGATAGCCAAGGGAATATGCTTGAAGGATGTGAAGAAATATAGTTTCCCACAAAGATGTGTGGAGGTGTGGAATAGTTTGAGTGAGGAGGTGGTGTCAGCGAGGAGTGTGCATAGTTTTAAAGGAAAGTTGGATGTGTGTAGATATGGAGACGGGGCCACACGAGTATGATACCCAGGCCCTGTAAAATTACAACTAGGTGAATACACACACACACACACACACACACACACACACACACACACACACACACACACACACACACACACACACACACACACACACAATTGGCAGAAAAAGTTTGTGAAGTAATTGATGCCTCATTAAGGGAAGGCGTAGTGCCCCAAGACTGGAAAAGAGCTAACATTGTCCCAATCTATAAATCAGGTAACAAGAGAGACCCATTGAACTATAGACCAGTGTCACTTACAAGTGTGGTAGCTAAGATGTGTGAGAGGGTGGTGAAGACTAGATGGACAGACTTCTTGGAGAAAAATGACATACTTTGTGAGTGTCAATTTGGTTTTAGGAAAGGGCGTTCATGCACGACAAACCTGATATGTTACTATTCGAGGGTGATAGATGTAATACAGGAAAGAGATGGTTGGGCTGATGGAATATATCTGGATTTAAAAAAGGCCTTTGATAAGGTACCACACCAGAGACTGATCTGGAAACTTGAAATGGTAGGAGGAGTGCATGGCAGTTTACTAAAATGGATGGAAGACTTTTGGTAGGAAGAGAAATGAGAACAATAATTAAGGACAGACCATCAGAATGGGGATTGGTGGAGAGTGGAGTTCCACAGGGATCAGTGTTGGCACCAGTAATGTTCGCAGTCTACATAAATGACATGGTGGATGGGGTGTCCAGTTATGTGAGCCTATTTGCAGGCGATGCAAAATTGTTACGAAAAGTGAGATGTGACAAAGATTGCGAACTACTCCAGGAAGACTTGGACAGAATATGGAAATGGAGCTGTACATGGCAAATGGAGTTCAACACGACAAAATGCAAGAAAATAGAGTTTGGCAAGAGTGAAAGAAGAATCAGGAGTATGTACAAGATAGGAAATGAAGACATAAAACCAGTCATGAAGAAAAAGACCTTGGGGTGACAATTACCAATGACCTATCGCCAGAGAGACATATAAACAAAATAATTGGAGAAGTATTGAACTTATTGAGGAACATAAGAGTGGCGTTAGTATATCTAGATGAAGAAATGATGAAGAAAATAATTACTGCAATGATAAGACCGAGGCTTGAATATGCAACAATACAGTGGGCTCGAACTTAAAGAAACACATAAGGAAACTAGAGAAAGTACAGAGGGCTGCAACGAAAATGGTGCCTGACTTAAGAGATTTGACTTATGAAGACAGACTGAAAAGAATGCAACTTCCAACCCTGGAAAACAGAAGAGAAAGGGAGACCTGATAGCAATATACAGAGTGATGATTGGCATGGAAAAATGGATAGGGAAGATCTGTGTATGTGGAATGGAAGAATGTCGAGAGGGCATGGGAAAAACTAAAATGGCCACTTATAGGAGAGATGTGAAAAAATATAGCTTCCCTCATAGAAGGGTGGAAGCATGGAATAGTTTAGACGTGGAAGTGGTCAACGCAAGGAATATTCATGATTTTAAGAAAAAGCTGGACATTAATAGATATGGAGACGGGACAACACGAGCATAGCTCTTTTCCCGTATGTTACAATTAGGTAAATACAATTAGGTAAATACACACACACACACACACACACACATTCATTAAATTCCAATTTTCACTTCTTGCTCCATTCATAGATCTTGTTTAAATCTTCCTGCAACAGCAGACAGTCCTCTCTGATTTTGATAACTCTTAGCAACTTTGCATCATCAGTGAATAAATTTATATAACTGTTTATCCCAAGTCGTTTACATAAACTTGAAACATAAGGGGGGCTAACACTGACCCTTGTGGCACTCCGTTAGTTACTTTAGCGGAGTGCCACAAGGGTCAGTGTTAGCCCCCATTATGTTTCAAGTTACTGTAAACAACATTCACATTGGGATAAACAGTTACATAAATTTATTTGCTGATGATGCAAAGTTGCTAAGAGTTATCAAAACCAGAGAGGACTGTCTGCTGTTGCAGGAAGATTTAAACAAGATCTATGAATGGAGCAAGAAGTGGAAATTATAGTTTAATGCCAAGAAATGCCACATAATGGAACTAGGAAAGAGTGAGAGAAGACCAGTATAGAACTATTTGATGGGAGAGGAGCAAATAATGAAGACTAAAGAGGAAAAAGATCTTGGAGTGATCATACAAGAAAATCTGAGCCCTGATAAACACATAAGCAAGATATTTGGAGTATAATATAAGATGTTGACTAATATAAGAGTGGCATTTCATTACATGGATAAAGATATGATGAAAAAAAATCATCACAAGCATGATACGCCCAAGGCTGGAATATGCAGCAGTGGTATGGTCTCTGAGCTCTAAAAAGGATATAAGAAAATTGGAAAGGATACAGAAGATTGCTACAAAGATGGTGCCAGAATTAAAGGACCTCACATATGAAGAACGACCAAAGGAAATGGGACTGGCAACCTTACAAGATAGAAGAGAACACGGAAACTAATAACAATGTACATATAAGATAGTAAATGATATTGAAAAGATAGACAAAGAAGACCTAGTGCTGTTGACGGAAGAAGATGGAAGGACAAGAGGACATGAAAAGAAGATCAGGATGAGGCAGTGTGTGAAGGATATTGGAAAATACAGTTTTCCACACAGAACGGTGGAAAAATGGAATGCATTGGATAAGGAAAATGGAATGCATTGGATAATGGAATTGTCACAGCACATAGTGTGCACAACTTTAAAGAAAAACTAGATAAAGGAGATATGGAGACAGCACACTATGAGCCCCGCTCGAACCCTGTACAATACAACTAGGTAAATACACACGCACACAGAGGATAGATTAGAAAGAGACGATCTAATAATGATGTATAAGATAGTAAATGCATGGAAAAGATTAACAGACAAGACCTTTTATCACTGATAGAAAATGGAGATAGATGGATGAGAGGATACTCTAAGATCATGAAAAGTCAATGTTTGAGGAACATTAAAAAGCTTAGTTTCCCACATAGGATGGTGGACATCTGTAATGATTTGAGTGAAGAGATTGTAACAGCAGAAAGTGTGCATAAATTTGAGAAAAGTTGGATAAAAATAGATACGGAGACAGGTCACTATGAGCCCCACTCAAACCCTATAATATATAACTAGGTAGATATGCATACACACACACACTACTTATTTTGATTTATTGTTCATATATCTGTTTATGATGTAGGAACTCTGAACAAGAGTTTTCGATCCAGTCTTGAGTCGTGATACATACTTTGAAAGACTCAGCCCTATGGTGTCTGTTTACTCCTGGGGTCTTTAATGGCAATGGAGGAATCCATGACAGCCTGCTCGTTATGGGCCTGGGTGTGTGTCACTGTGTTGTGATGTGATAGCTAATGTGCTAATGGCTAGCTTTGGTTCTGTGACATTGAGTTGTTTCAGCTCAACAAGTGTTTGAATGTCAGTTGTTACTAGCTTAATTATGGCAAGATTCCCTGTCATCAGTGCTTGCTGTGGTCTCAGTCACCCCGTGTGTTTCTTCTCTGCCAGCTGTAGGTTTTGGCTTTTGCCTATCAGAACTCTTATCACAGCTGCTGTGCAAGGGATACAATCAATTCATCAATTAATACTTAGGTTTTTCTACTTGAACAACTTGAATTATTACTTTTCACTGTACACATGAACATATATTTTCACATTAATATATGTATAATCATCATAGTTTATTGAATATTCACTTGAGGATGGAAATGTTGTGAGTTTCAAATTTTCACTTGCCCAGTGAATTAATTATCTTTGTGCTTTCTTGCCATCCAAACAATCTGGTTGAAGTTTCTTTTTAATAAAAAACTTGTGTTAGTGTCCATGAGTACCTGAGGGGCAGAGGATGGATTCCTTCACTGCAAAGTAACTATGAGAAATTGTGTGCAAGATCAGGTGCGGTAATGTTTTGCCATATTCCAGACATTCCAGATTTTTCTTCAAAAGGATACATGTAAGTTACTGGTTCTAAAAGCCAGAATCCAGCCATTCATAGGAGTTTGTGAGGGAGCAGTGTACTAACTTTTCTCATGGCTGTCAGTACTGAACACTAACAAGGATTTATTGATACCAATTGGATAGATTTGTGTCATCAGCAAACCTATGTTTCAGTGGCAATACAAATTCATTGTTTTTATGCCTTTTGAGGATACAAAACATGTAGACCAGTGCTTCATATTATAGGGTTCTTTCTCTAACCTTTATATGCACATAAAGGAGTGTTCAATAGATGAATAAATATTGAATAATATTATAGTCTGTCCCATAACCTCTACTGATATATTCAAATGTACACAACATTACTCATTTAAGCTCTTACTGTGTACATTCAGGAAAGCTGTAATGAAGCTAAGAAAAATTCATACTGTAAAGGAAAGCTGATGTGATCCTCACAGCAAGATAAAAGTTCATGATTTAATGACTCCTTGGTTGCAAAGTGTTGGTCTTGACAGTCTTGCTTGTGTGCACTGGTAGAGAATATGGCCGTGATTCAAGGCTGGTGTGAATAGGTCAGGCCACTGTGAGCAGTGATTCTGACAGCACCACCTTCCACTCTAAGGATGGTGGAGGTCATGATTTTAAGGGTAATACATTCAATTTACATGTAAGTGTATTTTGATAAATTTAAGCTTGAAAATCTTGTTATAAATAGTAATGATGATGATGATAATAATGAGTCAATATGTGAGGAGGTGGTATTACTGCTCTGGCCAGCCAAATCCCATATAGTAAAGTGATGATCCTTTGCAAGAATGGGGAAGAGATGATCACATAATGCACTGTAGCCCATGGTTGGTCATACATCCTTTCCTGCAGACCAATCTTGCTCACTTGATCTAGGGTGTAAATTTGTCTTGTTTTTTTTTTTTCAGAATTTGATGGTTTATGAAGGAATTAAAATTTTTAAGAGTTTTATGATTATGTGATTAACTTTTTAAAGTAGAATTTGCAATTTAATCTTTGTACAGATGTAATATCATTTGTATTTTCATAGAAACACTGTAAATATTTTAGTTTGTAGCATTCATGGTGACTTAGCCAGCAATTGAAATCCAGGAGCAGATCCAGCTCTAACTTGCAAAATTGTTGTGATCTGAACTAAGCAACTTTTACCTGACTCCATTGATGATCCAGAGATTGAGTCAGTTACATGACTTATTGCAGGATCCAAAGATTGAGTCACCATTACATGACCCCTTATAGGATCCATTGATGAAATCATAGTTACATAAGTACACTTCACACATTGTTTCATGCATCAAGTCAGTGTGATGCACTAGAGAGCTTCATGGTGCAGAATGTTGTGAACTGCACTGGAGTTGAATGCACACAATCCTGACTTCCCAGCACTGATGGCATGATTCAACAGCTGGACTTTTGACACACATCATGGAAAGTGTACAGTCACGGTCAGTAGTTGAGTAACACACCACGCTCTATTTCCAGTGTGTTGAATGTTCTTCCTTAATCTAAAGTCCCATGATCAGCTAAGAATCTACAGTGTCAGGTTTTGTAAGGAGACTGTCTGTAAACCAAAGCAAAACACAATGAGAGTGCAGTTTACCAGACTTGTGGCCATAACTACATATTGTGCTTACATGTAGTAATCAACTTAAAACTCAAACACTTCTTTATATAGACACTTATCAAAATAATTTCTCTGGTAAATCTCTATGTCCTGTTATCATGAGTGTATTCATCTTTTTTTGGGATAATTGAAAGAGGCTTGCGATGACACATGTGGTTGCAACTTCCGTGTTTGATTCAGTTGCTGGTGCCTTGCAGAGATCACTCCAGCTTCCGCAACACCAGGGCGGACGGCTACAACCACAGAGCTGAGTCCTTCCCGAGATAAGATGGTGTGGTTACCCTCAGATAGTCCTGCCAGTCGCCTCCAGCCTCCACCTCACTCCTTGTATACATAGCTGCTAAATAGACCTTTATCAAGTCACTGGCTGGATGTTTATTATCTTTACCTTGAAGGAAACAGTGAAGGTTTGCAAGGAGTGGCTTCTGTTGCATATCTTCTTTTCTAAACAGTTTTTGTAGAGAAAGAGGAGTAGGTAAAACTACTTTTTAGTCATTTTTAGATGTCTATAAAATCTAGCATAACGTGAACATCAGGAAATAATGGAAGCTGCCAGAAATCATCAGGGCTACACATTGCAATCCATCTTAACATGCTATTCGGTTGATTGCTTTATTATACTAGGCATAATTTGAGTTTTTTTATTTGCATACTTTGTTGTATGGTAAATAATATGGACATCATGAGCAAATCTTCGCTTATTTTGTCAGACATGAATACTGATATATTTGTGAGAGTGCAAGCCATTCAGATCATAGCTGGCAATGTACACAACAGGAGAGTGTTTTCCTAACAGTCCCTCTCAATCAGGAGAAAAATTAGAGAGAGAAGTGTATAGTGTAGAGTATAGTTTGTAATCTCCTAAACACTGTTTCTACAGAATCTTACTGTCCCTAGCTCAGTACAATAATTTCTAAAATGTTCTGTAGCTTCTGAACCATTGAAAATAGCGTATTCTTGGCTAAGAATGACTTAGTCTTTGATTTTTGTGAGAAGTATGTGATTTTCTTCACAAGACATCATTAACTATACTAATGACTGATCATTTATTTCTGTGACTACAACTATATGATTTTCCTCACATGACATAACATAACATAACATAAATAATAGGATAACAAAGGGCCACCAGGGCCCATCTAGGTTATCCTGTATCAGTCACACAGCGACCTCGTCGTCAGTACTTAAAGATACACTTACAAGTACACAATACATTATATACTAATTCTAAATATTTGGCCCATTTACAGGGCTAAGTCCTGCAGCAAAATCCCCTACAATCTGTAATCCCCATACATGGGGATCATGTCTTGTTTAACTATAGTAAATTTCTTATGAAAACTATCTTGCAGTGCTATACATAATTATAAATCTAATAAATTTAAGTGCTTATCTATTCTGTTTTTAAACATTGTCAAACTAGTGCTATTTACAACTGTCTCTGGCAATGCATTCCAGAAGTCTACCACCCTATGACTAAAGAAATATTTTCTTATATCTAACCTGCAGCTTGCTTTCTAATCTTCCTGCCATGATTTCTAGTCCTATTTCCTCCTCTAAGGTAAAGAAAGATCTCACATCTATGTAGTTTGTATCTGAGAACATTTTAAATAACTCTATCATATCCCCTCTTATACATCTCCTCTCAAATGAAAACATGTTTAATTCCTTTAATCTATCTCTATACTCCAGGCGCTTTAATGCTGGTATCATCCTAGTTGCTCTTCTCTGAACTGCTTCTAACATGTTGATATCCTGCCTATAATGGGGTGACCAGGCCTGTATGCAATACTCTAAATGGGGCCTAACATAGGAATTATATAAGCTACGCACCACTTCCTTACTTTTATAACTAACATTTCTATTTATAAAACCCAGGATCCTATTTGCCCTATTTCTTGCTTCTAAACATTGCTTTGAAAATTTCATAGTCCTGTCTATCACTACTCCTAAATCCTTTCCTTCCTCTACTGCCTCTAGCCAACATCCCTACTCTCATCTCATAGCTAAAGTTTGTGTTGTCTTTACCTAAATGCATAACCTGACACTTTTAGAATTAAACTCCATCTGCCACCTGTCTGCCCATGCTATCAGCCTGTCCAGGTCTCGTTGTATTCTGTAATTGTCCTTTTCACCCTGTACTGCACATGCTATCTTAGTATCATCTGCAAACTTTGATACTTTGCTACTAATTCCTATATCTAAATCGTTAATGTACACCAAGAAAAGAAGAGGTCCTAGCACTGATCCTTGGGGTACCCCACTAACCACTTCCTTCCACTCAGACATTGCCCCATTTAATACTACTCTCTGTTTCCTATCAGAAAGCCATTCACTAATCCAATCAACTAACCTACCCCTATCCCATGTAGTCTCAATTTGTACACTAGCCTCCTATGCGGTACCTTATCAAACGCCTTGCTAAAATCTAGATATATAACATCTATGCTATTTCCATCATCTAACTCCTTGGTAATATATTCTAAGATATCGAGCAAATTTGTAAGACAGGACCTCCCTGATCTAAAGCCATGTTGGGTATCTCTAATTAATCTATTCTCATTTAAATGCTCCCAAATACTACCCTTAATGATTTTCTCTAGTATCTTACATACTATACTAGTTAAACTGATCGGTCTATAATTATTCGCATCATCCTTCCTACCTTTTTAAATATTGGAGTAACATTAGCTAACTTCCAGTCCTGAGGTATCTCAGCAAACCTAAGTGATCTTTCAAAGATTAACTTAAGTGCTTCAGAAATACTGTCTACACCCTCCCTAAGTACTCTGGCATGTAGCTCATCAGGACCACTAGCTTTCCTATCGTCTAGTTCAAGAATAAATTTCCTAATAATTCCCGGTTTTATATCAATATTTTCTAAAGCTCTTAAACTACTCGTCGCACTGTTTGTAACAGGATTTCCTATTCTTTCCTAGTAAATACTGAAGAAAATTGTTCATTCAATAATTCTACTATGTCTTCATTTTGATCCACTACTACACCATCTTTTCTGAGTGGTCCAATCCTATCCTTATTTCTTTTATCACTGACCTTGTAATAACTATATAATTTTTGGGATCTTTACTCCCAGCTCTAGCTAGTTTTATCTCTGCCTGCCTTTTACTTTTTTTATAACCTTACTCAAATCATCCCTGACCTGTCTGTACCTAATCAAATCTACATCTTCCCACTTTTCTGCAACTCTCTGTATGCCCTCTTCTTCTCTCTGATCTGTCTACCTATCTCATGAGTCCACCATAATGGCTTCCTGTTTCTCTGCCTTATATCTTTGTAAGGGATACACTGCATCACTATACCCTTTACTACAACCTTAAAAATATCCCACATCTCCTGTGCAGTTTTATTTCCAAAACTATCTTCCCAGTTTACCTCTCCTAATAACTGACGTAACCTACCATAATTGCCTTTCTGATAGTTTGGGACTCTAGTCTTATTCACTATATTATCCCTACTGGAATTAATGATAAATCTAATTATATGATGGTCACTGTTTGCTAAAGTCTCTCCTACCTCAACTTCCTTTAAACAATGCTCAATATTTGTTAGTACTATGTCTAAAACCTTCCTCCCCCTAGTAGGTTTATCTACCATCTGCACTAAATAGTTATCCTGAAAACTTTCCATAAACTTATTTTCACTAGCATCTCCTACCATCCTCTCCCAGTTTACTGACTTAAGATTAAAATCCCTAAGATAATTGTCTGACTAGTACACCCCTATTTATCTCATCTACCATAAGGTTGTCTACATCTGCTGACTGGTTAGGTGGTCTATAAAAGCTCCTACTCTAATAACCTTACTTTTGTTTACTCTAACATCCAGCCATAAGGACTCTACTCTGTTATCTACCTTAATACCATTAACCTGACTGGAAATGAAGGATTTTTTACATAAATAACTACTCCTCCACCTATCCTACCAATTCTCTGGTGTAAATACATAATGTATCCATCTACTTCATATTCTTTCCTATTTTCCTAAACTTTTCCTCATTTACCCATGCCTCTGTGACACATACAACATCTAAGTCCTCCTCAACTATATAACTAGATAACTCGTCCTTCTTGTTCCTAAGACTCCTGGCATTTACATAAAAACATTTAAGTCCTGCTACCTTCCTAGATGCTGTCTCCTTATTTGGAATCCTAATCTTATTCTCTCCTATTTGCACCTGGAAATCTTTCCTAATCTTTTCACTATCTCTGTTTATCCTATCTAATTTATGTCTAACATCTTTCTTCTGGAATGCATTTGCTACCTCACCCCCTACACTCCATCCCAACTCCCCCTCCAGACATCCACTCAGCACATCCACACCCTTCCTACTCAGATGCACACCATCCCTAGCATACAAATCCTTCGCCCATAGAACCTATCCCATACATCCACAAAGCTGACACCCACATCCTTACACATCCCTTTTACCCGATCATTCACACCAATGGCTCTAGACAACCATTCCCTGCTAACATACACACGAGGCAAGATTCCTGACACTACACACCTCCTACCACTCTCCCTTATCTTGCCTAACATTTCCCGAAATCTTGCCACTAACTCCTCCGACCCACCTGCTCTGACATCGTTCCCACCTACGTGCAAAACTACTACACCCTCCCTCTCCATCCCCCCAACTCTCTTCTGCACCTCCTCACTCACTGCCTTCACACCTGCACCAGGCATACACACGTTCGTCCTCCTATCCCTGTCTTTCCCACAGAAAGTGCTATCTAAGTACCTAACCTGAGAGTCACCCACCACACACACCTGAGGTGTGTTAGGCACAACCCTCCTCCTTTCCTCTACCCCCTTCTCTCTCCTTTCACTCACCACAACCACTTCATTCACTCCACTCTCACTCTCCCCCTCCCCCTCCACTAAACTTAACTTTACTACCATAATGTAAGGCACTTCATTGCTATCACTTGTAATCATTAATCATGGTTATATTGAATTCTTGTCAGAAAATATATTTTTTTTATGTAAGAGGGAGAACTGCTAAGGGCAAAAAATTATGAGTAAAGGACAGACCGAGGATATTAGTGTGAAAGAGGGACAGTTGAGTGTCATTAAAGAAAACGGGATAGTTGTCTGAAAGATTGTGTCGAGTTGATAGAGGGAGGAAATGAGTTTTTGGGGTAATGAAAACTAAGTTTTCTCTGCCCCAATCAGAAATCTTAGATCAGAAGTCGGGCATTTTGTGGCGTCCCTGCGTGACCTGTTGACTTCCTGAAAAGTTGGTCATGTCTGAAAGGACATGGAAGGATGTAGGGTGGTATCATCAGTGTAGAAATGGATAGGGCAAGAAGTTTGGTTAAAAAGGTCATTAATAAATAACAGAAAGGACAGAACCCTGTGGAACACCAATGTTAATAGATTAACCCTTAAGAGGTCAACCACGTACATGTACGTGGAGTCTTTGCTTACTATCTGTGGTCAATCACGTACAAGCGTTCGCCTTTCTCGGTTTCCATGCTTGAAATTCCTCCAGCTTCAAGATTTATATTCTTTGAAGTGTCTAGCATATATCAGCACAGTTTCCCGCCATTCTGACATGGATTAATCATCTCCCTCCCCCCACCCCTCCCTACCGCCTTAGCGTGACTCCAAAAAAGCAGCGACATTTGGTATTACTGTCATGAATGTGATGTAGCTCTGCATTGAGCCTTGTTTTGAAGAATATCACGCCCTGCTGCAATACTAAAAGCTTAGATACTGAAAGAAAAATAATAAACAATATTTTGTGGTAAACTGAGCAAATTATTTTTACATTATATTTACAGTATTTACAAATATTTTTTGTATTTTCATTTCATAAAACATGGGTTAATTTATGAATATGTAACCATTATACACATATCTCAGAGGGAGAAAATATCGATAAAACGATTAAAAAGTCTCATTCAGAAGTTGTACGTCTGGCAGCATCACTAAGCGAGGTAAATTTAAAGCTCCAGGTGGACATTAAAAAATGGCAATTTCGAACTTTAACTCTTATTTTTACTTTTCTATGCCCATTTTGAGTTTTATGGAATAAAAAAAGAAAGTGGAATTTTTGGTGACCTGGATGAGTATTCAGAGGTAAATCAGTGCTGACCTCTTACGGGTTAAAGAGAAGAACAGTGGCTGTCTACCACGGCTGCAAGAGATCAGTCAGAAAGGAAACTTCAGATAAAGTTCCAGAGAGAAGGATAGAAACTGTAGGAAGGCAGTTTTGAAAGCAAAGCTTTGTGCCAGACTCTATCGAAAGCTTTTGATATGTCTAACACAGCAGCAAAAGTTTCAACAAAATCTC
>NC_059287.1:8068174-8073186 GCF_017591435.1 Portunus trituberculatus | reverse complement strand
ACTTTATTAGCGAGGTTGGTGAGGGGGGTTATGAATATTTTATTTGTGATTAAATGCATGTGATGAGTGGATATTGGTGTTTGGTGGTGTCCGCCGGGAGTGGTCCGGTCCTGGAGTATCACCCTGTTCTGGGGATATCAACCTGCTATGGATATAAGTAAAGGATTAAAAATGTCAATTGGATGGAGATGGTTTGTTTGTGAGGGTGGATGACGTGACGGCGAGATGACCGAACAGTTCCGCGTCCTCTGTGGAGGTGATGAAAATGTTCCCGCGTTTTGTGCGTTCACAGTACCTTCCATCAGTACTGGCCCCTCCATAACAGACGCGGGGGGGTGCCGCTGCCGGAACGTCATGTAGACGTCATGCCGCGCCGTCAGAGGGAGGGGTGCGGTTGTTCTCGTCATTCGCCCAGCATTGGCCGCTCCCAACTACCTCTGTGGAGGTGATGAAAATGTTCCCGCATTTTGTGCGTTCACAGTACCTTCCATCAGTACTGGCCGCTCCGCAGTAACAGACACAGGGGGTGCCACTACCGGAACGTCATGCAGACGGCCGGGGGCCCCATGCCGTGCCGTCACTGGGAGGGGAGCGGTAATGCTGTCCCCGACCCTTGGAGGTGGTCCGGTGCCCCCTTAAAGCCTAGGCTGCGAGACGGAAAAATAATGCATAAAAACAAAAAGATGAATACAAAGCCATAAGACAAAAAATATGAAAACACCACTAGGCGTTGGCACGCGGGCCCACTCCCGTAGGAAGGGGCATGTGATGGGGGTGTGGGTGATGCCACTCTGACACCTGGAGTGGTACTGTTAGTAGTAAAGATAAGTGAGAGGGAGAGTGTGAAAGGAAGTGAAAGGAGGATGGATGGAGAGAAAAAAAATAAGGTTTGTTAGTGAAGAAGTGATAGGGAGGATGGATAGGAGTAGGAGTTAGTTAATAAGAGGGAGTGAAAGAAAGGTGAGATGGAGATGATGAAAGAGGGGAAGAGGAGTCCGTTATCTGTAGATAGGATCAGGAGGTTCATCTGTGGGGTCAAGGAGGGTGGTGTGGGGTAGACGTCTGTGTGGTCGTGGAAGGTTTTTCAGGAAGTTGTATGTGTCTGTGTGTCTGTCTGGAAACGTGTTTAGTTGTTTGTTTATTCTGTTGTAGAGTGTGATGTTTAGTGGTAGGATGTTGGACTCCTCATGAAGAGATGAAGAGGTCCGGAAGTCGAACCACTTCGTTCCAAGTGCGAAACGAACTGCTCGGTTCTGGACCTTTGTAGTTTTGAAGATTGGAAGGGGCTGAGAGAGACAAGGCAAGAGGGCAGTATGTTATTAGAGGAAGAATAAAAGCTTTATAAAGGTGAAGTTTCAGCTTAGAAGTACTGTCGCGAAAACGTTCCAAGTTGCTCAGGGCCCCTGAGGCAGTGGCGACTTTTTTACTTATATGGGTATGAAATCTAAGGTGATTGTCGATGGTGAGGCCAAGGACAATGTTGACTTTGCTTATTGGGATGGGTACAGGGTTTGGAAAGTTTTATAAAGTGAAATTTGGCGGGGCTGTTTGGATTTGGTGTTAAAGTAGGTAACCTTAGATTTTTCTGGATGGGAGTGAATGCGCCATTCTAGCTCCCATAAGCTTGTGGTTGTTAACTCTTCTTGAATTTTGTCAGTAAGGCGATCTAACGTTCTGGCGCGCGCCAATTGTGTTACATCGTCTGCATATTGAATTGTTAAGGAATCATTGTGGGTGGGACGGGGTAGGTCGGCGGTATACATGTTGTAGAGGGTGGGAGAGAGACGGAGCCTTGTGGGACTCCGGCCTGGGGGGAGAAATAAGCGGAGAAGACGCCCTGGTGTCTGATTCTAGTTTCTCGCTCGTCCAAGAAACTGCACAGGATTTTTGGGTTAGGGGGGGTAGATCAAAGTTATTGCAAATTTTGTATTTTAATCCTGTGAGCCAGACTGTATCGAAAGCTTTTTTCACGTCTTTTGTCACTAGTGCAGATTTATAATAGGGCGAGTTTCCATCTAAATACGTGATAATACTGTTAAGGGCGTCTTCGGTTGAAGCATTACTACGAAAGCCGAATTGCTGGGGACCCAGCAATTCGTTGCTTTCGAGGTATGATCTTAACCTTTGATTAATTAACCGCTCGAAAGATTTACCGAGTATTTCCAGCAAGCTTATGGGGCGATAATTTTCAGGGAGATGTAAATTTTTGCCGGGCTTCGGGATGAGTGTTATGTTAGAAATTTTGAATGGTTTTGGGAAGTACCCGGAGGAAAGGGAGGCGTTGAAAATTTTTGTGAGACTGGTTATAATTTCTGGGGGAAGATTTTTGATCATTGGCCAGGTTATACCTGTTGGCCCGGGTGCCCGTTTTGGGGTGTGCCTGAGCATCTTGGAGACATCCTCCTCCTCAAAGGGTGTTGTGAGATAGTGGTTTGGATCTAAGCGTGTTAGCTGTGGTGTGTTGTGAGGCAGCGTATTTTCTAAGTGTTGTTGTACGTGTGTTGTGATGTTGTTGATGTGTTCGACACTGGGCCCGTAGGCAGGGAGAGGGTGAGGATGGAAGATGTTTTGCCAGTGTGTTTTGAATGTGTCGGCTACCTGGGCTGGGTCAGAGATGCGCACGCCGTCCACTAGGAGATACTCGAATCTCTCCCGCTGACATCCCCTCAGCCTGTGCACCATGTGCCAGAACTGAATGGGGTTTTGGCAGCGGCTCCGTCCAAACGGGAGACAATAGTTCTCCAGTGGGCGCTGTGGTCATCTAGCAAGCTGTTTATGATGTGTCTGCGGAGGATGTGTGTGTCTCTGTGGTTTTGAAAAAAGCGTGTTTTGTAACAGATTTGTAGTCTCTGTGTTCTGATAGAGGGTCTGAAGTCAATGTGGATTTTGTGGTGTTTTCTTGGGATGTGTCTGTCGGCTGATGTTATGATGTCGTTGTGAAGTCGCTCAAGGGCCCTGTCTATATGTGTGTGTGGTAGGCCCTCGAGATGTGGTGTTTGATGTATGTCTGCAAGTGTTTCCTTGAAATGTTCCCAGTTAGTGGAGCGGTAATCATGGCTGGGGTGGGAAGGAATCGAGATGGGGTTGCAGGATATTTTCAGGATGAGGGGAACGTGGTCTGAGCCACAGGGTGATCCGTGGGAGATGTGGTGATGGAAGGGTAAGGACTGGCGGTTGGAGAGGATGAGGTCGGGTCTGCCAGATCCATGATAGGAGAAGCAGGTGAGAAAATCTGGGCCAAGGAACCGGAGGCGTTTGAGTTGTGTGAGCATAACATAACATAAGTAATAGGATAACAAAGGGCCACCAGGGCCCATCTAGGTTATCCTGTATCAGTCGTACAGCGACCTCATCATCAGTACTTAAAGATACACTTACAAGTACACAATACATTATATACTAATTCTAAATATTTGGCCCATTAACAGGGCTAAGTCCTGCAGCGAAATCCTCTACAATTTGTGGTCCCCATACATGGGGATCATGTCTTGTTTAACTATAGTAAATTTCTTATAAAAACTATCATGCAGTGCTATACATAATTATAAATCTAATAAATTTAAGGGCTTATCTAATCTGTTTTTAAACATTGTCAAACTAGTGCTATTTACAACTGTCTCTGGCAATGCATTCCAGAAGTCAAGTCTACCATCCTATGACTAAAGAAATATTTTCTTATATCTAACCTGCAGCTTTGTTTTCTAATCTTCTAGCCATGATTTCTAGTCCTATTTCCTTCCTCTAAGGTAAAAAAAAGATTTCACATCTATGTAGTTTGTATCTGAGAACATTTTAAATAACTCTATCATATCTCCTCTTATACATCTCTCAAATGAAAACATGTTTAATTCCTTTAATCTATCTCTATACTCCAGGCGCTTTAATGCTGGTATCATCCTAGTTGCTCTTCTCTGAACTGCTTCTAACATGTTGATATCCTGCCTATAGTGGGGTGACCAGGCCTGTATGCAATACTCTAAATGGGGCCTAACATAGGAATTATATAAGCTACGCACCACTTCCTTACTTTTATAACTAACATTTCTATTTATAAAACCCAGGATCCTATTTGCCCTATTTCTTGCTTCTAAACATTGCTTTGAAAATTTCATAGTCCTGTCTATCACTACTCCTAAATCCTTTCCTTCCTCTACTGCCTCTAGCCAACATCCCTCCATCTCATAGCTAAAGTTTGTGTTGTCTTTACCTAAATGCATAACCTGACACTTTTTAGAATTAAACTCCATCTGCCACCTGTCTGCCCATGCTATCAGCCTGTCCAGGTCTCGTTGTATTCTGTAATTGTCCTTTTCACCCTGTACTGCACATGCTATCTTAGTATCATCTGCAAACTTTGATACTTTGCTACTAATTCCTATATCTAAATCGTTAATGTACACCAAGAAAAGAAGAGGTCCTAGCACTGATCCTTGGGGTACCCCACTAACCACTTCCTTCCACTCAGACATTGCCCCATTTAATACTACTCTCTGTTTCCTATCAGAAAGCCATTCACTAATCCAATCAACTAACCTACCCCTATCCCATGTAGTCTCAATTTGTACACTAGCCTCCTATGCGGTACCTTATCAAACGCCTTGCTAAAATCTAGATATATAACATCTATGCTATTTCCATCATCTAACTCCTTGGTAATATATTCTAAGATATCGAGCAAATTTGTAAGACAGGACCTCCCTGATCTAAAGCCATGTTGGGTATCTCTAATTAATCTATTCTCATTTAAATGCTCCCAAATACTACCCTTAATGATTTTCTCTAGTATCTTACATACTATACTAGTTAAACTGATCGGTCTATAATTATTCGCATCATTCTTCCTACCTTTTCTAAATATTGGAGTAACATTAGCTAACTTCCAGTCCTGAGGTATCTCAGCAAACCTAAGTGATCTTTCAAAGATTAACTTAAGTGCTTCAGAAATACTGTCTACACCCTCCCTAAGTACTCTGGCATGTAGCTCATCAGGACCACTAGCTTTCCTATCGTCT
>NC_059287.1:8043174-8063174 GCF_017591435.1 Portunus trituberculatus | reverse complement strand
ATGTGGCGCTTTTGAGTTTTGTTTTATTATTATTATTATTATTATTATTATTATTATTATTATTATTATTATTATTATTATTATTATTATTATTATTGTCATTATTATTATGTAAAAGATTGGAATGCAAAGCATTCCAATCTTTTACATTTGTAAAACTGCCGCTTCCCCCTGGACAATACATGTACTCGTACATGCATCAGGTCTGGAATACTCTTTCAAAACTTGCTGTTGTGTATGGCAACTAAACCTTTGTCCGCCAACAAACAATACCATCCAAAAGGTACAGCCTAATTTCAAACTGCAAGAATTTCCCCCTGCAGTTATTCAGTACTGTCATTATTGAGGAAAAGCAGTTAGCCATCCCTTATATTACTCAGGTATCAGGTTCATAACTCACTATGCGTCACGACCCCTACACATGTACATGTACGTCCCTTTATCTAGCTAGACGCAAAGCATGGCATCAATCCCTAGTTCCGAAAAACTCTGGATCTGTCCGTTATTCATAATCTAGATTGGATACTTCACATCTCATTTCTTGTTAAAACAGCTTTTTTTTTTTTTATTTATACCTTGTGGGCTTTTCACGGGAATTTATGGGCTAAAGGGGATACTTTTTGGGGCACCTCCTATCTCAAAGCCCACCCGCTAGGAAACCGTTGCCCCGAGTGAGGAAACCCAACCTACACTCGGACCGTGGACAGGATTCGAACCCGTGCGCTTGGAGACCCCTCGGACCCCAAAGCACGCATGGTTCCACTGTACCACGGCGGCTTTTATGAAGTTAGGCGTTCTGAGGCGTCTCCGCCAGTTTTCCTCACCCCTCTAACTGCTAACTCTGTATAAGGGCCTTATCCTTCCTTGTACGGAGTACTGATTGCATGTTTAGGGGGGATTCCACTCACATAGGTTTGTTAGATATGGTGGAATCAAAAGCTTTTCGTCTTATCAACTCGCTTCCTCTGACTGTCTTCAGCCTCTTTTTCACCGCCGGAATGTTTCTTCTCTTGCTATCTTTTATCGCTATTTTCATGCTAACTTCTCTACTAATCTTGCTAACTGCATGCCTCCCCTCCTCCTGCGGCCTCGCTGCACAAGGCTTTCTTCTTCCTCTCATCCCTATTCTGTCCAACTCTCTAAAACACTGGTTCCCAACTCCAGGGTCGCGATCCAAATTAAGGTCACGAGGGTATTTGTGAAGGTCGCCAGAGGGTTTTACAAAAACATATTCTAATATTTCACAGCTGTTCACATTTTTATTTTGAATAATGTAACTGATTTACTTTAATAGGAGAAGGTAAAGATTGTGATGGATAGATAGCAACAAAAAGAGGCGCGGTCATAAAACACCTATACTTGTGCAATTGCACCCGTAGTACGAATAGCTTTTATGTATAACACAATAATTGCAACATGAAATGGTTGGATATATTATTACAATTAGGGTAGCTACTGCAGGTAAAGATATTGCATTTAGGCTCGCATCCAAAAAGGATTAGGAAACACTGCTCTAATACAGGAGTTAATCAGTACTCAAAATCATCCATACCTTCCTCTGGTAAACTTTGGAACTCCTGGCCTGCTTCTGTATTTCCATCTTCCTACGACTTAACTTTTTTTTTGAGAGGGAGGTATCGAGACATTTGTTCCTTACTTTTGGATAACTCTCAATAACTCTAAGTCTAAGGGAACTGGCAATTTAGTGTTTTTTTTTTTTTCATTTTTTGTTGCCCTTGGCCAGTCTCCACTCTTGAATATATATATATATATATATATATATATATATATATATATATATATATATATATATATATATATATATTATTATGTGTGTGTGTGTGTGTGTGTTATTATTATCATTATTATAGCGAGGCGGTAGCGTAGTGGATAAGATGAGTGTGGGATCGGACAGACGTCAACGCGTAGGTTCGAATCCCACAACACCACATATCACTTTGAAACTATGCCATTTGTCGACTGGTTTAGAGTCACCTACATGTCACCATGATACCCAGGTTCTAGGTGGTTACACCGAAGATGCGCTTGGGTGGTCATATGGGTACCACTATAAATAAAATTTACCTGCGCCACTAATGGGCGGAAGCTTAACAGTGCTTCCAATACGTTCTTCAAGTGTGCCTACAGGCGCTATAGCCAGTAATATATATATATATATATATATATATATATATATATATATATATATATATATATTACAGGTGACCTCCAAGAGAGAGAGAGAGAGAGAGAGAGTCAATCTTGGGATATTCTCAGATCACTTGAAATTCAAGCAGATATTGTCTTCTGTTACTTCAAGACACACACACACACACACATATATATATATATATATATATATATATATATATATATATATATATATATATATATATAGAGAGAGAGAGAGAGAGAGAGAGAGAGAGAGAGAGAGAGAGAGAGTTCCCACATGGTTCGCCAGCAATCCATTTATTTCGATCAGGCTTGCAGTCGCCAACACTTTCCATGATAAATACGTAAAGTACCACCAGTGTTTGTGGTTTGGACGCATGACGTGTGTATGGGGGAGAAAGGTTGCGTGGTGGGATAGCCGGCATCAGCAGGGTTCAGCCAGTTCGACCAGCGACCACTGCCGCGCAGGTGTCAGTCAGTCGTGAACGTGATCCGTGACGGGAGCAGCAGAAGAGCCTTCAGCTACGCTAGAGTACGGTAAGCCAAAGTGAAGGTCTCGTTTTGTTTCAATTATGTATATATATCTTTGAGAATCAGATTAGGAACTGACGTTGTTTTCATTATTGTGGTGATATTTGAACAGATTCTCTTTAGCAAATAAACAAATACCCCAACTAGATAGGTCTTTGGAAATTCTGAATGAGATTAAGCCTGTAAAATAAGCTCTAGAAAAGGCCTTGACCTGAGCACCATTCTAACAGTATGAACTTGAGTTGTTAGAGTGTAGATGGCAAAGTTCACAGTGGTGTCCTCACACTTGACTTAGTGAGTCGAGAGTGTCTATCTATGTAGGCTAGTACTTATGTACAATAAACTCAGATCTAACACGTTCTGTAGTGTGTGCTTGCTACCATCCACGGTGACGGAATGTGAAAATATCCAAGTATTATTATTATTATTATTATTATTATTATAATTATTATAATTATTATTATTATTATTATTATTATCATTATTACTAATACTATCATTATTATTATTATTACCATTATTATTATTATTATTATTATTATTATTATCATTATTATTATTATTATTAATTACCATTGTTACTATTAAAGATAATAATAATAATGTTATTACTATTATTATTGTTGTTGTTGTTGTTATTGTTGTCATTTATTTATTCATTTTTCGTTCTGCGTATGGGGACGAGAAGAAAACAAAGATAAAAAGTACTTAGTGTTCTGGCTCGTGCAGAGTTTATGAGTTTGTTCACCTCATTTGGAATCTGTCAATACTATAATCACAGTGTCTGTATGCCTGTGTGCTTGTGTGACATCCTGCGTGAGACGGATCAAAGCATAGCTTTTTGTTTCCGTTCAGAGATCATAATGATGGTCTTTGGTTTAGGTCTGACTGAGTTGTACGGGCAGTTTACCTCAAGGAACGTAATTGTAACATATGTATGATCTTTAGTATGTAACATCACATAGTTTTATTAATAAACTGATTTCGCTGGCGTCATCAAAGGTAATAGATACCAGTTACGAATTTTTATTATGATGGCATAAATACAGTGTTTTGTCAAGTTTTATTGTTATTGTTGTTGTTGTTGTTGTTGTTGTTGCCGCCGTTGCCCAGTCATGATACCGCCTCAAGTACCAATATTAGGAAAGGGCCACTATTAGCATTTACAATAACATCACATTACTAACACACACACACACCCACACCGCATTGTGTAGTGGTTAGCACGTTCGGCTCACAACCAAAAAGGTCTTGTCGAGTCCCGGGCGCGGTGAGGCAAATGGGCAGGCCTCTTAATGTGTAGCCCATGTTCACCTAACAGCAAGTAGGTATACGGGATGTAACTCGAGGGGTTGTGGCCTCACTTTCCCGGAGTGTGTTGTGGTCTCAGTCCTACCAGCAGATTGGTCCATGAGCTCCGAGTTCGCTTCGTAATGGGGAAGCCTGGCTGGCTCTCTCTCTCTCTCTCTCTCTGTATATATATATATATATATATATATATATATATATATATATATTTTTTTTTTTTTCCTTACGGTAACGCCCATAGCGCCTGTAGGCACACTTGAAGAGCGTATGGGAAGCGCTGTTTAGCTTCCGCCCATTAGTGGCGCAGGCAATTTTATTTATAGTGGTACCCATATTAGGGCCCATATCACCACCCAAGCTCATCTTGACATGTAGGTAATTTTAAACCACTCGACAAGTGGCAAATTGTTTTAAGGCTGTACGTGGTGGGATTCGAACCTACGCGTGGACGTCTGCCGGATCCCACGCTCACCACCTTATCCACTGCGCCACCGCGTGTGTGTGTGTGTGTGTGTGTGTGTGTGTTTCACTGTTTGATCTGCTGCAGTCTCTGACGAGACAGCCAGACGTTACCCTACGGAACGAGCTCAGAGCTCATTATTTCCGATCTTCGGATAGGCCTGTGACCAGGCACACATCACACACCGGGACAACAAGGTCACAACTCCTCGATTTACATCCCGTACCTACTCACTGCTAGGTGAACAGGGGCTACACGTGAAAGGGGAGACACCCAAATATCTCCACCCGGCCGGGGAATCGAACCCCGGTCCTCTGGCTTGTGAAGCCCGCGCTCTAACCACTGAGCTACCGGGGATGTGTGTGTGTGTGTGTGTGTGTGTATATATATATATATATATATATATATATATATATATATATATATATATATATATATATATATATATATATATATATATATATATATATATTATCCGTATGACAGTAGCAACCATGGCACCTATGAAGATCATGGTGATGGCGGTGGGGGTGATGGTGATGGTGGTTGTGATGGTGCAAGGGGAGATGACCAGTGCCTTCCTTCATCATTCACTCGGGCGTCGTTTCTTCATCGCCTTCATCACCACTCACAAGATTCCGAGTGTGAATATCTTCGTGCCCCGTGAATGTAAGTGTATTTACCTAGTTGTAGTTTTACAGGGCCTGGGCTTTATGCTCGTGTGGCCCCGTCTCCATATCTACACTTATCCAATTTTTCTCTAAAACTATTCACACTCGTTGCTGACACCACTTCTTCACTCAAACTGTTCCACGTCTCAACACATCTTTGTGGGAAACTATATTTTTTAACATCTCTCAGACATCTTCCCTTTCTCATCTTTTTACTATGCGATCTTGTGCTTCGAATGTCATTCTTCTCTCAGGATCAGTTTCTCATTATCGACTTGGTCCATTCCGTTGATCAATTTATAAACTTGTATCAGATCCCCTCTCTCCCTTCTCTGTTCCAGGGTTGGTAGATCCATAGCCTTTAGTCTCTCCTCATATGTCATCCCTTCAAATTTTGGAACCATTCTTGTAGCCATTTTTTGTAGCCTCTCCAACTTCCTTATTTCTTTTTATGAGGGGTCCACACTACTCCTGCATATTCCAATCTGGGTCTTATTATAGTACTTATCAATTTCTTCGTCATTTCTTTGTCCATGTAGTGAAATCCTACTCCAATATTCCTTACCAAATTATGTCTCTGAAAATTCTACCAATATGGCTTAGCGGTTGATTGTTTTCCATCGTCACTCCTAAGTCCTTTTCCTTTATTTTTCTCCAGTTCTACTCCATCTCCCATCTTATAGATTTCCACGGGTCGTCTTTCACTCTTTCCCATTTCCATGATATGGCTTTTGTCTACATTGATTCCATTTTTCACTTTTTACTCCATTCCCAGATCTTGTTTAGGTCTTCCTGCAGTATTTCACAATTCTCTTTTTGCTTTATAACTCAGCACAGTTTCGTATCATCCACAAACAGATTTATGTAGCTATTCACTCGTTTATATATATATATGATTGGTGCTAATACTGACCGCTACGGCACTCCGTGTGATTCACCTCGTTCGTCTGCTGGTCACCCAGCCAGTCTTCCTCATTACGGAACGAGCTCAGAGCTCATAGACTAATCTTCGGGTAGGACTGAGACCACAACACACTCCACACACCGGGAGAGCGAGGCCACAACCCCTCGAGTTACATCCCGTACATATTTACTTCTAGGTGAACAGGGGCCACACAGTACATCCAGTTTCGTAGTCAGCCTTCTCCCACTCCTTTCATCGAAGTGTAATGTCTCATGTTCATAATCAGCAGGTGTGAAGTGGAGCTCACACACCTGAAAAGATACAGAGTTACTCAATACAAAACATCATAATAAAAAACATTATTGCCTAAGACGATGATCATTTATACATACATTAATACCTCGCTATATGTCCAACCGATGCACGTAATCTCGCAGTTACGTACAAGCCAAATTTAGATCATACCTTAGAGTTACGTACAAATATACATTTATATTCCCTTTAGAGTTTTAGACCAACAAGCTAAAGACACCCCCTGTAGACCAGCAAGCTAAAACACCCTTTTAGACCAACAAGCTAAAAACACCCCCTTTAGACCAGCAAGCTAAAGACACCCCTTTTAGACCAGCAATCTAAAAACATCCCCTCTAGAGCAGCAACCTAAAAAAAAAATCCTGTAGACCAGCAAGATAAAAAAAAACACCCCCTTTAGACCAACAACTTAAAAACACCCCCTTTAGACCAGAAAGCTATAAACACCCCCTTTAGACCAGCAAGCTACAAACACATCCTTTAGACCAATGCGTGCCGTCACCCACAGAAGAAGAGATGGACTGCTTCACTGTGTGTACGTATGTACATATCATTATGCATGTCTATATACATTACAATGTGTGCTAAAAGCTAAGTTGAACAATGTTAGGGGCATGTGAGAACCCAACCCAAAACAATGAGGTGGGAGTCCACAGGGGTCCAGGAACGCAACCTCCCTATTACTATGCAAAATAGGTTTCGATAAACGTAATTTCACTATACGTACAGCCCCAACATTTATCATGGTATTACTGTATAGGAAAAGATAGCACCAAGACACACCATATTTTTTGTGTATCAAAATCAAGAATTTATTACACGAAGGCATACTGCTAAGAACACAAATCCATGTGTTTATATGACACAAGGCATCAATGAGGCAGCGTTATGCATAAAAAAAAAAAAAAAACGTGTTTAGGCAGCATACAGAATTATGTAAAAGAGAAGAACAATAAAATAGTGGAGCTCCAATATGGGCAACACATAGGTACACATATATACACACAAAGTAACAGTAATACCTTGCTATACATCAAACCGGTCCAAGTAATCTTGCAGTTACGTACAAGCCAAATTTAGACCATACCTCAGAGTTACGTACAAAGTAAACCCCACACTGATGTATATCGGCCAATTTTTTTTTTTTTTTTTTTTATTAAAATGGATACTTTTTGAATTATTGGTAAATTTTTCTTAACCCCATGGAAACGAAGACACTTACTTTGCGTCCTACATTCACTTTTCTCTAGACCAGCAAGCTAAAAACAACTGTTTTAGACCAGCCAGTTAAAAACACCCTCTTTAGAGCAGTAAACTAAAAGCACCACCTTTAGACACGCAAGCTAAAAACACCCCATTTAGACGAGCAATCTAAAAATACCCATTTAGACACGCAAGCTAAAAACATCCCCTTTAGACCAGAAAGCTAAAAGCATCCCCTTAAGACCAGCAAGCTAAAAGCACCCCCTTTAGACACGCAAGCTAAAAGCACCCCCTTTAGACACGCAAGCTAAAAACACCCCCTTTAGACCAGCAAGCTAAAAACATCCCCTTTAGACACGCAAGCTAAAAACACCACCTTTAGACACGCAAGCTAAAAGCACACCCTTTAGACCAGCAAACTAAAAACACCCCCTTTACACCAGCATGCTAAAAACACCACCTTTACACAAGCAAGCTAAAAACACCCCCTTTAGACCAGCAAGCTAAAAATGCCCCCTTTAGACACGCTAGCTAACAACATCCTTTTTAGACTAGCAAGCTAAAAACATCCCCTTTAGACACAAGAAAAAAAAAAAAATTTAGACCAGCAAGGTAAAAACGCCCCCTTTAGACCAGCAAACTAAAAGCACCACCTTTAGACCAGCAAGCTAAAAACACCCCCTTTACACCAGCAAGCTAAAAACACCCCTTTTAGACCAGCAAGCTAAAGGTACCTCATTTAGACCAGCAAGAAAAAACACCTCCTTTAGACCAGCAAGGTAAAAACACCCCCTTTAGACCAACAAAGTAAAAGCACCACTTTTAGACACGCAAGCTAAAAACATCTGTCACAGATGTCTGTGCCAGAGTTTTTAAAGCAGGAGCAGAGGCCATAAAAAATTGTAAATGCTCCACTAAGGGGTTTTAGGGCTTATGATTGATACAACTTTATCTTGGTCTGAGCATGTCAGAGTAACTAAAACCAAAAATTGCCAAAGGAATTGGAATGTTAGTCAAACCTAGGTAATTTTTGTGTAAGTCAACCCTCATTGTAATATATAATAGCTTTATATACCCTTACCTACTATATGGAATAGAGGTAGTGCAAGCAGATGCCATATTGATTCTTTATTCAAAATGCAAACAAAAGCTATCAGGATTACTGCATCTCCAAATTACAGGGATCATACTGCACCACTATTCCTTTCACTACAAGTACTGCCTCTCCATAAAATTCATATATTCACTGTCAGTAAGCTAATGTATAGATACAGCAACAGGTGTTTGCCCCCAATATTCAATGATATGTTTATCAGGAATCATCAGGTTCACTCCCATATAACAAGACAGTCATAAAATTCATGTACCATTATGTAGGACAGCCATGATGCAGAAAACATTTAGATATAAAGGTGCACTAGTATGGAATAATATTGCAAGACATGTACCACATAACTGCAGCATTGCTACATTCAAACACAAACTTAAACAGTTTGTGTTAAATAATGACCTCAGTAACACATAGCACTATTACTGCAATAATGAGTATTAATAGCTAGAAATATTTATGTACTCGTATTATTTTTTTCTCTATATATTTCTCCCTTCTCTCACTCTCTATCTCTTCTTAAATACTCTGTATATTTCTCATTAGTATCAATATTCACAAATCTTTACCTATTTTAAGCATCTTATACATGTATTTAATTACAGTTAAAGTATCATTTTTAAAGATTTAAGTTACTAGGTTTTACTCATAATGTTGTCAGTATAAACAAATTTCATAAGGTAATAAATTTGTATCTTTGCTTTAATTTCTTAAAGAGTATCTTTCCTGTTATTGTCCCACCACTAATTTTCTGAATTTTCTGTTGTATTTGATTTTCTTTATCTTAGGTTAGGATAGGTTAGGTTAGGTTAATACATAACATACATATACATAAATAATAGGATAACAAAGGGCCACCAGGGCCCATCTAGGTTATCCTTTATCAGTCGCACAGCGACCTCGTCGGTTAATATAGGTTAGGTTAACTATTTTTCTAACCTAACCTATCTTAAACTAACCTAACCTAACCTAAAAATAGCGGTGGGGCAATAACAGGAAAGTACCCAATTCGCAACTTAGCAAGTAGATCATGCAAAACAACAAATACCTGTATAGTGCTTACCCTGCTGTGATGAGTTGGAGTGAAATGCTTCCTCCTGATGGCTTGTAACCATTTCCTCCGAAGCTCAGGCTGTTGAGGGAATCGGTACACACTCACTCTTGGACCAATTTTGTAATTGCCCTTGCAATAAGGTACACAGCAAGTAGAAGGCATTGTCACAAGTAGTTTTATAATGGAAACTAAGTGCGCGCGGAGCGTACCCCACCGCTGTCCATTCAAAACTAACTGAGGCGACGACCGGTAGCCGATCGTCGGTTGATGACGTATCAGGAGACCCGCGAAACTGTGATCTGGCATTGTCTCCAGGTGGCCTTGACTAACCACTACACAACGCGGTGTGTGTGTGTGTGTGTGTGTGTGTGTGTGTGTGTGGCTCGATGTCTTATTTCCTAGTATTGTTGTTTTTGGTGGTGGTGGTGGTGGTGGTGGTAGTGGTGAAGATATCGTTGTTGTTGTTGTTGTTGTTGTTGTTGTTGTTGTTGTTGTTATTATTGCTGTTGTTGCTGTTGTTATTGTTGTTGTTGCTCTTCTTCTTCTTCTTCTTCTTCTTCTTCTTCTTCTTCTTCTTCTTCTTCTATTATTTAAACTTAATGCACATAACATACATATTTTACACGTATGTTTACAGTTGGAGTTGAGTTCGTGAGCTAAGAGCGTGCACTGGCATGTGACGCTCATTCTAAAGCTGCTCCCGGGGACGGCATTGTGAGCGAGGGTGTTATAAAACTGTCACTGTCAGTTGCGCACCTCCCTCGCCACTGATCAGCACTGTCATGTCAGGCACACGCACATCCCACGTCACTGTGTTTCACTGTCACTGTCAGGCATACTATTTTCCTCCACTGTCACTGTCAGGTGGAATTGCAGGCTGGTGGACACTGCCATTTTATCACCTGTCACTGTCACTATCAGGCGGATGTGTCCGTAACCAGGCGTGGGCAGCACACTTCACTTGCTGGGTGGACATGCTGGAGACGTCCATTACTGAGGTGAAGGCGTTCCACAACACCGCGGTGTCGTGGGAGAAGGCGCTGACACCTCACAGAATGGCACCTCGGCACCTCGAGGAGGGTGTCGGACACTACCGCTCTCGTAGTACGTTCACTCCTCCTCCAGGGTATCCGTAGAGCCGTGAGGTGAGGTATTTGCTGCACCTGGGCTTTGTGCAGCACAGTAAGGGCCCCAACACGCCTTCGGTGCTCCAAGCTGTCCAGCACGTTGATAGGGGAGTCTTGGTGAGGGTCTGGGTGCTGTCGCTGCTGTCTCTGCTGCAACTGCTGCCCCTGATGCCACTGTCGCTGTAGCTCAGCTTGGGGCTGCTGTCCCAGGCCACCGGCATCGCGAAGGAGGCGCTCGGCTCGCCGCTGCACCTTGTCCAGCAGGGAGAGGTGGGACTGGGCACTGCACATCCAGCTGAGGGGGCTGTACTCCATGATGGGCCTCACCTGCGCTTTGTACAGCGTCATGAGCCCCTTGGCATCAGTAGGTGCCTCACTCGACGTAGGAGTGTCACCCTCAGGGATGCCTTACGTGCCACGCTCTCCAGGTGGCGGTCGAAGCTGAGTTTGGAGTCTACCTCCACCCCCCAGGATGTTGATGGAGTCCTTAATGGCAAGGGTGTCTTCTCCAAACTTCAGCTGGCCTTCAAACAGCCTGACGTCCTCCCGTGAACGTGAGATGACCACGGCCTGGGTTTTTTTCGGCAGCAAACTTGACTTGCCACTGTTTACCCCAGGCCATGATGTCACCAAGGTGGCGGTTGGTGACATCAATCACGTTCACTGCCTCCTCTCTACCGAAGCTGTGCGAGAGAGTGGCATCGTCCGCGTATGCCGACACAGGTGCGAGGCTCTGAAGGAGGTCGTTGAAATATACGTTCCACAGGATGGGGCCAAGGATCGAGCCCTGTGGAACGGAGGCCTCCACTGGGTGTGTGGTTGACGTGCACCCTCCCAACACTACTCTCAGACTCCGGCCTTGTAGGTAGCTGGAGAACAGCTCTAGCAGTTGTCCTGTGATGCCGAACTGTTCGAGCTTGGCCAGGAGTCCTTTGTGCCAAACTCTGTCAAAAGCCCCAGCAATGTCAAGGGCAATGACGAGGGTGGGGCGGCCGGCGTCGAGGGCGTCATGCCAGGCTTGTGTGAGGAGGAGAAGCATGTCGGAGGCGGAACGTCTCTTTCTAAATCCATATTGGCGTGGAGATATGAGGTGACGCTCCTCTAGGTGACAGGTCAGCTGCTCAGCTATTATTCTCTCCAAGATCTTGCTGACAGCTGACAGGAGAGAGATGGGGCGGTAGTTTGCTGGGTCACCTTTATCCTTTTTTTTGTGTACCGGAGTGACCCGAGCCTCCTTCCATGCAGCTGGCCAGGTGCTGGTTTGTAGGCACTGGCGGAAGATGTGTGTGAGGGGCTTTGTTAGCTCCTCCGCACAGTGCTTCAGCAGGAAGGGCGAGACGTCGTCAGGGCCGGGCGCCTTCCTGGTGTCGGTGCTGCGCATAAGCTTTGTCACGGCGGCTTCGCTGACCTGTAGGTGGTCCAGGGTTACGTCACACAGGCGGGTTAGTTGTTGTTGTTGTTGTTGTTGTTGTTGTTCTTCTTCTTCATCTTCATCTTCATCTTCTTCATCTTCATCTTCATCTTCTTCATCTTCATCTTCATCTTCTTCATCTTCATCTTCATCTTCATCTTCATCTTCTTCTTCATCTTCATCTTCTTCTTCTTCTTCTTCTTCTTCTTCTTCTTCTTCTTCATCTTCTTCTTCTTCTTCTTCTTCTTCTTCTTTCTTGTTCTTGTTCTTTCTTGTTCTTGTTCATCTTCATCTTCATCTTCATCTTCATGTTCTTCATCTTCATCTTCTTCATCTTTATCTTCTTCATCTTCATCTTCATCTTCATCTTCTTCATCTTCATCTTCATCTTCATCTTCTTCATCTTCATCTTCATCTTCTTCATCTTCTTCATCTTCATCTTCTTCATCTTCATCTTCATCTTCTTCAGCTTCATCTTCTTCATCTTCATCTTCTTCATCTTCTTCATCTTCATCTTCTTCATCTTCATCTTCTTCATCTTCATCTTCTTCATCTTCATCTTCTTCATCTTCATCTTCTTCATCTTCTTCATCTTCATCTTCATCTTCATCATCTTCATCTTCTTCATTTTCTTCTTCTTCTTCTTCTTCTTCTTCTTCATCTTCTTCTTCTTCTTCTTCTTCTTCATCATCTTTATTCATCTTCTTCTTCATCTTCTTCTTCATCTTTATTCATCTTCTTCTTCATCTTTCTTCTTCTTCTTCTTCATCTTTCTTCTTCTTCATCTTCTTCTTCTTCATCTTCTTCTTCTTCATCTTCATCTTCTTCATCTTCATCTTCTTCATCTTCATCTTCATCTTCTTCTTCATCTTCTTCATCTTCATCTTCATCTTTATCTTCTTCATTTTCAATCTTCATCTTCATCTTCTTCATCTTCTTCATCTTCATCTTTTTCATCTTCATCTTCTTCATCTTCTTCATCTTCATCTTCTTCATCTTCTTCTTCTTCATCTTCTTCGTCTTCATCTTCTTCTTCTTCTTCTTCTTCTTCATCTTCATCTTCTTCATCTTCATCTTCTTCATCTTCATCTTCTTCATCTTCATCTTCTTCATCTTCTTCATCTTCATCTTCTTCATCTTCTTCATCTTCTTCTTCTTCATCTTCTTCTTCTTCATCTTTTTTCATCTTCTTCATCTTTCTTCATCTTCTTCTTCATCTTCTTCTTCTTCATCTTCTTCATCTTCTTCTTCATCTTCATTTTCTTCTACTTCTTCTTCTTCTTCTTCATCTTTATCTTCATCTTCATCTTCATCTACTTCTTCTTCATCTTCTTCATCTTCTTCTTCATCTTCTTCATCTTCTTCTTCTTCATCTTTATTCATCTTCTTCTTCATCTTCTTCTTCATCTTCTTCATCTTTCTTCATCTTTCTTCTTCTTCTTCTTCTTCTTCATCTTCATCTTCATCTTCTTCATCTTCATCTTCTTCATCTTCATCTTCATCTTCTTCATCTTCATCTTCATCTTCATCTTCTTCTTCATCTTCTTCTTCATCTTCATCTTCATCTTCATCATCTTCATTTTCAATCTTCATCTTCTTTATCTTCTTCATCTTCATCTTCTTCATCTTCTTCATCTTCATCTTCTTCATCTTCTTCATCTTCATCTTCTTCATCTTCTTCATCTTCATCTTCTTCATCTTCTTCTTCTTCATCTTTCTTCATCTTTCTTCATCTTCTTCTTCATCTTTCTTCATCTTCTTCTTCATCTTCTTCTTCTTCATCTTCTTCTTCTTCTTCTTCATCTTCATCTTCATCTTCTTCTTCATCTTCATCTTCATCTTCATCTTCATCTTCATCATCTTCATCTTCATATTCTTCTTCTTCTTCTTCTTCATCTTCATCTTCATCTTCTTCATCTTCATCTTCTTCATTTTCAATCTTCATCTTCTTCATCTTCATCTTCTTCATCTTCAATCTTCATCTTCTTCATCTTCATCGTCTTCATCTTCAATCTTCATCTTCTTCATCTTTTTCATCTTCATCTTCTTCATCTTCTTCTTCTTCATCTTCTTCTTCCTCATCTTCATCTTCTTCATCTTCATCTTCTTCATCTTCATCATCTTCTTTATCTTCATCTTCTTCATCTTCATCTTCATCTTCTTCATCTTCTTCTTCATCTTCTTCTTCATTTTCTTCCTCATCTTCATCTTTTCATCTTCATCTTCTTCATCTTCATCATCTTCTTCATCTTCATCTTCTTCATCTTCATCTTCTTCATCTTCATCTTCTTCATCTTCTTCATCTTCATCTTCTTCATCTTTTCTTCTTCATCTTTCTTCATCTTCTTCTTCATATTCTTCTTCTTCATCTTTCTTCATCTTCTTCTTCATCTTCTTCTTCATCTTTCTTCATCTTCTTCTTCATCTTTCTTCATCTTTCTTCATCTTCTTCTTTATCTTCTTCTTCATCTTTCTTCTTCTTCTTCTTCATCTTCTTCTTCTTCATCTTCTTCTTCTTCATCATCTTCTTCTTCTTCATCTTCATCTTCATCTTCATCATCTTCTTCTTCATCTTCATCTTCATCTTCATCTTCTTCTTCATCTTCTTCTTCATCTTCTTCATCATCTTCATCTTCATCTTCTTCATCTTCAATCTTCATCTTCTTCATCTTCATTTTCATCTTCTTCATCTTCAATCTTCATCTTCTTCATCTTCAATCTTCATCTTCTTCATCTTCATCTTCTTCATCTTCTTCTTCTTCTTCTTCTTCATCTTCTTCATCTTCATCTTCTTCTTCTTCATCTTCATCTTCTTCATCTTCATCTTTCTTCATCATCTTCTTCATCTTTCTTCATCTTCTTCTTCATCTTTCTTCTTCTTCTTCTTCATCTTTCTTCTTCTTCTTCTTCATCTTCTTCTTCTTCTTCTTCTTCTTCTTCATCTTCTTCATCTTCATCTTCATCTTCATCTTCATTTTGATCTTTCTTCATCTTCATCTTCATCTTCATCTTCTTCTTCTTCATCTTCTTCATCTTCATCTTCTTCATCTTCATCTTCTTCATCTTCATCTTCTTCATCTTCATCTTCTTCATCTTCTTCATCTTCATCTTCTTCATCTTCTTCATCTTCTTCTTCTTCATCTTCTTCTTCTTCATCTTTTTCATCTTCTTCATCTTTCTTCATCTTCTTCTTCATCTTCTTCTTCTTCATCTTCTTCATCTTCTTCTTCATCTTCATTTTCTTCTACTTCTTCTTCTTCTTCTTCATCTTTATCTTCATCTTCATCTTCATCTACTTCTTCTTCATCTTCTTCATCTTCTTCTTCATCTTCTTCATCTTCTTCTTCTTCATCTTTATTCATCTTCTTCTTCATCTTCTTCTTCATCTTTCTTCATCTTTCTTCTTCTTCTTCTTCTTCTTCATCTTCATCTTCATCTTCTTCATCTTCATCTTCATCTTCTTCATCTTCATCTTCATCTTCTTCATCTTCATCTTCATCTTCATCTTCTTCTTCATCTTCTTCTTCATCTTCATCTTCATCTTCATCTTCTTCATTTTCAATCTTCATCTTCTTTATCTTCTTCATCTTCATCTTCTTCATCTTCTTTATCTTCTTCATCTTCATCTTCTTCATCTTCTTCATCTTCATCTTCTTCATCTTCTTCATCTTCATCTTCTTCATCTTCTTCATCTTCATCTTCTTCATCTTCTTCTTCTTCATCTTTCTTCATCTTTCTTCATCATCTTCTTCATCTTTCTTCATCTTCTTCTTCATCTTCTTCTTCTTCATCTTCTTCTTCTTCTTCTTCTTCATCTTCATCTTCATCTTCATCTTCATCTTCATCATCTTCATCTTCATATTCTTCTTCTTCTTCTTCTTCTTCATCTTCATCTTCATCTTCTTCATCTTCATCTTCTTCATTTTCAATCTTCATCTTCTTCATCTTCATCTTCTTCATCTTCAATCTTCATCTTCATCTTCATCTTCTTCATCTTCAATCTTCATCTTCTTCATCTTTTTCATCTTCATCTTCTTCATCTTCTTCTTCTTCATCTTCTTCTTCCTCATCTTCATCTTCTTCATCTTCATCTTCTTCATCTTCATCATCTTCTTTATCTTCATCTTCTTCATCTTCATCTTCATCTTCTTCATCTTCTTCTTCATCTTCTTCTTCATTTTCTTCCTCATCTTCATCTTTTTCATCTTCATCTTCTTCATCTTCATCATCTTCTTCATCTTCATCTTCTTCATCTTCATCTTCTTCATCTTCATCTTCTTCATCTTCTTCATCTTCATCTTCTTCATCTTCTTCTTCTTCATCTTTCTTCATCTTCTTCTTCATCTTCTTCTTCTTCATCTTTCTTCATCTTCTTCTTCATCTTCTTCTTCATCTTTCTTCATCTTCTTCTTCATCTTTCTTCATCTTTCTTCATCTTCTTCTTTATCTTCTTCTTCATCTTTCTTCTTCTTCTTCTTCATCTTCTTCTTCTTCATCTTCTTCTTCTTCATCATCTTCTTCTTCTTCATCTTCATCTTCATCTTCATCATCTTCTTCTTCATCTTCATCTTCATCTTCATCTTCATCTTCTTCTTCATCTTCTTCTTCATCTTCTTCATCATCTTCATCTTCATCTTCTTCATCTTCAATCTTCATCTTCTTCATCTTCATTTTCATCTTCTTCATCTTCAATCTTCATCTTCTTCATCTTCAATCTTCATCTTCTTCATCTTCATCTTCTTCATCTTCATCTTCTTCTTCTTCTTCATCTTCTTCATCTTCATCTTCTTCTTCTTCATCTTCATCTTCTTCATCTTCATCTTTCTTCATCATCTTCTTCATCTTTCTTCATCTTCTTCTTCATCTTTCTTCTTCTTCTTCTTCATCTTTCTTCTTCTTCTTCTTCATCTTTCTTCTTCTTCTTCTTCTTCTTCTTCTTCATCTTCTTCATCTTCATCTTCATCTTCATCTTCATTTTGATCTTTCTTCATCTTCATCTTCATCTTCATCTTCTTCTTCTTCATCTTCTTCATCTTCATCTTCTTCATCTTCATCTTCTTCATCTTCATCTTCTTCATCTTCATCTTCTTCATCTTCTTCATCTTCTTCTTCTTCATCTTCTTCTTCTTCATCTTTTTTCATCTTCTTCATCTTTCTTCATCTTCTTCTTCATCTTCTTCTTCTTCATCTTCTTCATCTTCTTCTTCATCTTCATTTTCTTCTACTTCTTCTTCTTCTTCTTCATCTTTATCTTCATCTTCATCTTCATCTACTTCTTCTTCATCTTCTTCATCTTCTTCTTCATCTTCTTCATCTTCTTCTTCTTCATCTTTATTCATCTTCTTCTTCATCTTCTTCTTCATCTTTCTTCATCTTTCTTCTTCTTCTTCTTCTTCTTCATCTTCATCTTCATCTTCTTCATCTTCATCTTCTTCATCTTCATCTTCATCTTCTTCATCTTCATCTTCATCTTCATCTTCTTCTTCATCTTCTTCTTCATCTTCATCTTCATCTTCATCTTCTTCATTTTCAATCTTCATCTTCTTTATCTTCTTCATCTTCATCTTCTTCATCTTCTTCATCTTCATCTTCTTCATCTTCTTCATCTTCATCTTCTTCATCTTCTTCATCTTCATCTTCTTCATCTTCTTCTTCTTCATCTTTCTTCATCTTTCTTCATCTTCTTCTTCATCTTTCTTCATCTTCTTCTTCATCTTCTTCTTCTTCATCTTCTTCTTCTTCTTCTTCATCTTCATCTTCATCTTCATCTTCATCTTCTTCTTCTTCTTCTTCTTCTTCATCTTCATCTTCATCTTCTTCATCTTCATCTTCTTCATTTTCAATCTTCATCTTCTTCATCTTCATCTTCTTCATCTTCAATCTTCATCTTCTTCATCTTCATCTTCTTCATCTTCAATCTTCATCTTCTTCATCTTTTTCATCTTCATCTTCTTCATCTTCTTCTTCTTCATCTTCTTCTTCCTCATCTTCATCTTCTTCATCTTCATCTTCTTCATCTTCATCATCTTCTTTATCTTCATCTTCTTCATCTTCATCTTCATCTTCTTCATCTTCTTCTTCATCTTCTTCTTCATT
The DNA here is from genome assembly GCF_017591435.1 of Portunus trituberculatus. Taxonomy (NCBI): domain Eukaryota; kingdom Metazoa; phylum Arthropoda; class Malacostraca; order Decapoda; family Portunidae; genus Portunus; species Portunus trituberculatus. The sequence goes on along the minus strand of NC_059287.1, from coordinate 8,044,817 downwards.
TTCTTCCTCATCTTCATCTTTTCATCTTCATCTTCTTCATCTTCATCATCTTCTTCATCTTCATCTTCATCTTCATCTTCTTCATCTTCTTCATCTTCATCTTCTTCATCTTCTTCTTCTTCATCTTTCTTCATCTTCTTCTTCATCTTCTTCTTCTTCATCTTTCTTCATCTTCTTCTTCATCTTCTTCTTCATCTTTCTTCATCTTCTTCTTCATCTTTCTTCATCTTTCTTCATCTTCTTCTTTATCTTCTTCTTCATCTTTCTTCTTCTTCTTCTTCATCTTCTTCTTCTTCATCTTCTTCTTCTTCATCATCTTCTTCTTCTTCATCTTCATCTTCATCTTCATCATCTTCTTCTTCATCTTCATCTTCATCTTCATCTTCATCTTCTTCTTCATCTTCTTCTTCATCTTCTTCATCATCTTCATCTTCATCTTCTTCATCTTCAATCTTCATCTTCTTCATCTTCATTTTCATCTTCTTCATCTTCAATCTTCATCTTCTTCATCTTCAATCTTCATCTTCTTCATCTTCATCTTCTTCATCTTCATCTTCTTCTTCTTCTTCATCTTCTTCATCTTCATCTTCTTCTTCTTCATCTTCATCTTCTTCATCTTCATCTTTCTTCATCATCTTCTTCATCTTTCTTCATCTTCTTCTTCATCTTTCTTCTTCTTCTTCTTCATCTTTCTTCTTCTTCTTCTTCTTCTTCATCTTCTTCATCTTCATCTTCATCTTCATCTTCATTTTGATCTTTCTTCATCTTCATCTTCATCTTCTTCTTCTTCATCTTCTTCATCTTCTTCTTCATCTTCATCTTCATTTTCTTCTTCATCTTCATATTCATCTTCATCTTCTTCTTCATCTTCTTCTTCATCTTCATCTTCATCTTCTTCTTCATCTTCTTCTTCTTCATCTTCTTCATCTTCATCTTCTTCATCTTCATCTTCATCTTCATCTTCATTTTCATCTTCATCTTCATCTTCATCTTCTTCTTCATCTTCATCTTCTTCATCTTCATCTTCTTCATCTTCTTCATCTTCATCTTCATCATCTTCATCTTCATCTTCATCTTTCTTCATCTTCATCTTCATCTTTCTTCATCTTCTTCTTCATCTTTCTTCATCTTCTTCTTCATCTTCTTCTTCATCTTCTTCTTCTTCATCTTCTTCATCTTCATCTTCATCTTCTTCATCTTCATCTTCATCTTCATCTTCATCTTCTTCATCTTCATCTTCATCTTCTTCTTCTTCTTCTTCTTCTTCTTCATCTTCATCATCTTCTTCTTCTTCTTCTTCATCTTCATCTTCATCTTCATCTTCATCTTTCTTCATCTTCATCTTCATCTTTCTTCATCTTCTTCATCTTCTTCTTCATCTTTCTTCATCTTCTTCATCTTCTTCTTCATCTTTCTTCATCTTCTTCTTCATCTTCTTCTTCTTCTTCATCTTCTTCTTCTTCTTCATCTTCATCTTCATCATCTTCTTCTTCTTCATCTTCATCTTCATCTTCATCTTCTTCTTCTTCTTCATCTTCTTCATCTTCTTCATCTTCTTCTTCGTCATCTTCTTCATCTTCATCTTCATCTTCATCTTCATCTTTCTTCATCTTCATCTTCATCTTTCTTCATCTTCATCTTCA
>NC_059287.1:8025674-8038174 GCF_017591435.1 Portunus trituberculatus | reverse complement strand
ACGTCAGTGAAATCAATCTGTGAGAACATTGTGCAGATAAGTGAGGCGTGGCAGATAGTGCCTGAGGTGTGCATGATGCAAGACTTTCAGCTCTTTCACCACCCCAGGACAAGGCGCAGAAGGGAGGGGTGGGTGTACCGATTTATTGCCGGCCTACTTTCAGCCCCTCACACCACCCTCTGGACATCCTACCCGTAGTGCAGGTCTTGTGGGTACGAATGATACCGCCCTATACCATCCTAGCAATACAGCCTACATCATCCTGTGTCGCCTACCACCCTTCGCGTGCTGCCACAGCACAGGTTCTCACTGAGCATATCATTAGTACTGCTGATGCTCTCAGGGTGAGGTTTCCTGCTACTTATTCTGTTACCATATCTTCTCCGTTGGGCTCCTCCGATCACAATCTCATATCTGTATCTTGTCCTATTTCTCCAATCCTTCCTCAGGATCCCTCAAGGAGGAAGTACCCTTGGCGTTTTACCTCAGCCAGTTGGGGGGACCTGAGGAGACATTATGCTGATTTTCCCTGGAATGATTACTGTTTCCGTGTCAGAGACCCGATCTCTGTGTGCTGAACGCATAACAGAGGTGATAGTGTCTGGCATGGAGACATATATTCCACATTCTTTTTCTCAACCTAAACCTTCTAAACCTTAGTTTAACATAGCCTGTTCTTGTGCTATACATGATCGAGAGGTTGCACATAAAAGGTACTTGAGCCTTCCATCTCCTGAATCTTATGCACTTTATATTTCTGCTCGGAATCATGCTAAGTCTGTTCTTCAACTTATCAAACACTTCTTCATAAGTAGAAAATGTCAAAATCTTTCAAACTCAAACTCCCCTCGAGTCTTCTGGCGTCTGGCCAAAATATCTCCAATAACTTTACTTTTTCATCTTTCCCTCCTTTATTTCACTCTGATGGCACAATTGTCATTACATCTGTCTCTATAGCTGAACTCTTCTCTCAAACCTTTGCTAACAACTCCAACTTGGTTGATTCTGGCCTTGTTCCTCCCTCTCCTTCTCCCTCTGTCTATTTCATCCCAACAATTAAAGTTCTTCGTAACGATGTTTTCCACGCCCTCGCTGGCCTAAATCCTCTAAAGGCTTATGGACCTGATAGGATCCTTCCTATTGTTCTCAGAAACTGTTCTACCTCACAATTATTCATACCTTCTCCTGGTAAACTCTGGAACTCCCTACCTGCTTCTGTATTTCCATCTTCCTACTACTTGGCTTTTTTTAAGAGGGAGGTTTCAAGTATCGCCTCACTTCCTGCCTGTAATTTGAGTAGACGAGACCTTACAAGAATCACCTTATCTTCATAATGGGAAGCAAGAAAGACTTCACTAAGGATCAGGTAAAAGTTATTGTGTCTTTACACAAGGCAGAGAGGCCAATGAGAGAAATTGACAGGATTGTGGGTGTTACGAGGAGATGTGTACAGAAATGGATACGGAAGTTTCATATGGAAGGCAGTGACAACACCAGAACAGAAAAAGAGCCTGGGCGAGGACGTAAAACATCATCACGCACAGTAAATGTTGTGAAGCGTCTGGTGGATGGCTATCCTCAAATCACCGCAAGGGAATTAAAAGAACAAAACCCTCAGCTGCTCGGGCAAATGTCTATGAGGACAGTACAACGCTGCCTGCACGACGACCGTAAGTTCCGCAGACGCCGCGCTCTCAGTAAATCACTCACCACCCCTAGGCAACAAGAGCTTAGGGTTGCATTTGCCACTTAATATCTCCCAGTGAGATATAGCAAAATGGCAGCAAGTGTTATGGAGCGACGAAGCTGTCTTCACGGTGTCCTGCAACCGTGGCAAGCATGTGTACAGGCGACCAGGGAGTGACCCACGACATTAAACTTATATATCAAACTGAAAAGCACCCTGATCCATTGATGGCGTGAGCCTGCTTCATTTATTATGGTGTGGAAGATTTAGTATTTTTGCCAAGAAATGAAAATATGAATCAGAACAATTATTTTGAACTTTTATGTGCCTTTTTGCCCGGGTCTTTTGAAATGTGCAACGCTACTGTGTTCATGCAAGATGGAACTCCATGTCACAGGGCAAAATCCGTCCTCACATGGCTTTAGAACTGCCAGATTGACTTTTTGGAGGACTGGCCACCCAATTCCTCCTATCTGAACTCTATTGAAAACATCTGTTCCATCATGAAGAGGCGCATGCAGAGGTGGGATATCTCCGACATGGCGAAGCTGCGGACGGCCATCAGGGAAGCATGGCATAATCTAAATCAAATAACCCTCCATAACCTGGCTGAATCTCTTCCTTCACAACTTCAAAAGTTTATAAGAAGAAGGGGAAAGCCCATCAATTACTAGTTTCCACTTAAGTACTATAGTACTTTTGTTTTATCCATTCTAAGTGCATTCTAGCATCTGTGGTGTCACGACGAGCAATTCACAATTCATTGGCGCGTAGTATATATATATATATATATATATATATATATATATATATATATATATATATATATATATATATATATATATATATATATATATATATATATATATATATATATATATATATATATATATATATATATATATATATATATATATATATATATATATATATATATATCAACTGGTCGTGTGTGGGGGACTTAAACCAGCTCGATATCAGCGACATACTACACAAGGTTGTGGATTTTCCCACCCGCCAGCAAACAACCCTCGACCTTATCATAACGGAACCGAGCCAGCCCCGCAACCCCTAATCCTCATTAGACGCAGCACACACCTCTCCATCTTGTGGTCTCCCACACCAACCACCTCGCCCTGCCGGACAACGGTCACCAATACCCACCATCCCATGCCCAACTAAGCCTTGAGGGAGTTTGAGCAATTGGTGACGCATCACTCGTGGACCGAGGTTCTGGATGTGAAGGACGTCCACACCAAATGGCAAAACTACTTCGCCACCACCATGGAAGCCTTCCACCGCTACTTCCCAGCAAAGTAATGCTGGACTCACACATACACGATTGTGGTGCCCCGACAGGCACGATTGGAATCGGGGCTAAAAAGTGCACGATTGCTCCCGATTATACAGGACAGGGCCGAGAGCCGGGAAAGACACGATTATCGGGCATATCGGGGGAGTGATCGGGTGGTGTCGCACCTAACGTGGCACTGTCGCCCCGACATGAAATGATGATACGCTCGTTTCGGCGCGACAGGGGCGATGAACCCCGACGAAACCCCGACAACACCCTCATTTGCAAATTGCATCGCCCCATATCGCCCCATACGGCCCGGCAGGGGCGTATCATCGTTGCATTCGGGGCGAAAGAAGCGATGGTACGGGTATGTCGGAGCGACAGCCCCGATGCTTGCCACGACATATATAGGCAGCCCACCACAACACCAGGTAAACACTCCAGCACCAGCCCTCAACAGTGCCACATCACCAGTGACTCAACACCACCACAAGCATGGACAGTTCCACGAAGGAACTAATTATGCTGGGGTATGTGGTATGAGATACCACTTACTGAGGGCTCTTGTCGTCGACCAGTTTCTACTACCAGAGCCCAAACCAAAACGGAAGCGAAGGGCCTGGGTGTGGCCCTACCTCCAGAAAAGACTGAGGTATGGACACTACGACACCCTCATGGACGAATTGTATAAGGAGAACCCAGACCTGTACAAGAATTACACCAGGATGGACAGGGAGCTCTTTGACAGCATCGTCGAGGCCGTGACCCCAATCATCGAGAGGAAGACTAGTAGATGGCGGAAACCCATCGACCCTAGCACACGGGTTGCCATCACCCTGCGTTACCTTGCCACAGGGGACTCCTACAAATCCCTACAGTATGCATTTCGTGTGGCACATAACACCATATGTGGCATTGTTCCTGACACCTGCAACGCCATTGTTTCGGCCTTTGCACCCACGCTCCTCCGTCTCCCGCCACACCTGAAGAGTGGCTACAGGTCTCAAGGATTTCGAACAGAAATGGCACCTCCTCACTGCATAGGCTCTCTGGATGGCAAGCATATCCGTATACGGGTGGTAGAGCGGGTGAGAGAGCCGACTGGCGTGAACATGTCGCCTGTGACGGTTGGCGGGAGCGCCGGTGCTGCCCTCTACATACGTCATCACAGTTCCCGCCGCCCCTCGCGGCCCGCAAGGGGGCGATGGTGCAACGATAGCCCCGTACTATTCGCTCCTGTCGCCCATTTCGCCCCGATATTCCCCGATAGCTACGCTGTTTGACATTTGTCGGCCAGTCGGCTGAAAATTTTGAACAGGTTCAAAATTTTTGCCCCGATGCCCGGACATCCCCCGCAACGCCCGCATGCGCCGTATGTTGCCCGATGACCCCCGAAACACCCCGATCACGCACGATTGATGCCCCGATAGTGTTTTTCGTCCCCCGATGCCAAATTTCAGCCATCGTGCCTGTCGGGGCACCACGATCGTGTATGTGTGAGTCCAGCATCATCACCATCATCATGATCATCACCATTATCCAGTCTCAGGTATACCTCTAGTTAATACATTATACTTATTCGCCTGAAGTATGTACTTGTATATTATGATAAGATCTAGATGAGTGTAAGGGTTTGCAAATAGAAGAATTCCATTATTACCACCACCATCACCACCACCACCACCACCACCACTATCAAGCCACGTGCCTTGTTTATTCTGCCATGCTTTGTGTGGCAGTGATGGAGACCGGCGAGGAACCAAGGCAGTGAGAAGGATAATCGATCTTGTGTTCTGTATTCTTTCTACTGCTGCTGCTGCTGCTGCTGCTGCTGGTGAAAGTGCTGTTGTGAGGAACGGTGTAACGGTACTGTTATTGTCATTGTTATAATAACGATAATGATGATGATGATGATGATGATGATAATATTTATAATAACATAATAATAAGGATAACAATAATGATAATGATAACAATAATAGAAATAATAATAATAATAATAATTATTATTATTATTATTATTATTATTATTATTATCATTATTATTATTATTATTATTATTATTATTATTATTATTATTATTATTATTATTATTATTATTATTATTATTATTATTATTATTATCATTATTATTACTATTAACATTATCATCATTATTATTATTGCTATTAGTAATAATAATAATAATGATAATAGTAATAATAATAATAATAATAACGATAATAATAACGATAATAATAATAATAATAATAATAATAATAATAATAATAATAATAATAATAATAATAATAATAAAGATAATAATAATAATAATAATAATAACAATAACAATAATAATAATGATAATGATAATAATAATAATAATAATAATGATAATAATCATGGTCCGATACGAGGCGACGATCTACTGTTCGGATAGCGTTCGCCTGAGATGTAGACTTGAAATGGAGTTTCTTCAGGGCTTGATAGACAAGTTGGAGTTCATCAGCATTTAAATGACAATGTACATCCTTAGTGAGACCCCTGACATACCTCTCCTTGTCTCTCCTCAGGAGAGCTCTAATCCTACGTGACAGAGCCCTGTACTGGTCGCGGTTCCCAGCAAGTCTGGCAGCGCAACTCTACTCAATACTGTCCAGCGTTTCTGCCGAGACGAAGCCCCTCCGTGACCTTGGGCGCTCCCCAACGCATTTCTTGGCAGCCTCAAGAGTCTCACGTTTGAAGGTATCCTATAATTCTATCGGATCCTCGAGGGTGTCGAGCACTTCAAACCGAGTGGAGACTGTCACTGCATACTCCTGGGCAAATGTCAAGTCCTTCAGTTTCTCATCATGAAACTCAGTGTGGTCAGATCTTGGATGCTTTCTGGACTTCACATGAAGCTTGAGTATAGCAACAACAAGCCAGTGATCAGTCACAAAGATCTTGGCAATCCGAAAAATCCTGCAGTTCTGAAGGATCCTCTAATAAGTACTAACAAGTATTCATGGTCGATTTCTTTGTCTACCACTCCGGCATTGCTATACTATATCCAGCGGTGCAGCGCTGGTCTCTGATACCAAGAACTTGCAATTCTCAACCTTCTGGATCTTGCAAGATTCAGAAGGAAAGAGCTGTTGTCGTTCCTGGTACCAGAGTCATGGGGACCAACACATAACTCGTAGCCGGCTCTCTCAGTGCCAGTGACAGCATTAAAGTCGCCCAAGACAATAAGTGCATCACGACACGGACACTGGTCCAGTACAGAGTCGAGTTTGGCGTAGAACATCTCCTTCTCTTCAGCTTCACACACTGCAGTAGGAGCGTATACTGGAACAACAAACATGAAGCCTAGACTATGCTTCAGCCTTAGTCGCATTATACGCTCATTAACCGGAGTAACCTCTACAACTGTCTGCTGGAGACGCCTATGGCTATCCCTTGACATGGTGACCATTGCTTATGCTGGACCCTTGCTACTGGTCTCGCCACTGCCAGGCCTCTTTGTCTCAAAGCGTTCCACCATATCCAACCTCAGCCTACTGAGCTCATCCAATAGATGAGCCTCTGAGAGGCTGAGGACGTTCTAGGAGCCCACACGTATAATTATAATTATTATTATTGTTATTGTTATTATTTTTATTATTATCATTATTATTATTATTATCATTATTATTATTATTATTATTATTATTATTATTATTATTATTATTATTATTATTATTATTATTATTATTATTATTACCATTGTTATTATTCTTATTCTTATTCTTATTCTTATTCTCATTGTTATTATTATTAATATTATTATTATCATTATTATTACTATTATTATTATTATTATTCTTACTACTACTACGACTACTATAATCATCATCATCATTACTATTAATATTATAATCATTGCCATCTACTTTTACTATTGTTAGTAGTAATAGTAGTAATAGTAGTAACAGTAGTAGTAGTAGTAGTAATAATAGTAGTAGTAGTAGTAGTAGTAATAGTAGTAAAAATATTTGTAGTAGCAGTATTGGCAACATTATCAATAACAGTAATAGTAGTAGTAGTAGTAGTAGTAGTAGTAGTAGTAGTAGTAGTAGTAGTAGTAGTTTAGTCTGTCTACTTTAAAAATTGGCTCTTGGATTTCAAATATGTTGTAGCTTATTGATAACATAATTGATTTTATGTGAATGATACTGTTTTTTTTTTTTTTGTTGTTGTTGATCAACGCACTTACTACAAGGAAAGCTCACGGTTTTCCTCAAGATCTGACAACTACAAGTTCCCTGGAACACCATTGAAACCGAGACCCAGGAGCAACTTTAAAGTAGAAAGACTATATTAGTAGTAGTTGTAGTAGTAGTAGTAGTAGTAGTAGTAGTAGTAGTAGTAGTAGTAGCAGTAGTACTAGTTTTAATAGTAGTAGTAATAGTAGTAGTAGTAGTAGTAGTAGTAGTAATAGTAGTAGTAGTAATAGTAGTTAGTAAGCGTTAGTAAGACCTCCGACTTGAATTCTGTCAATAGGGAGATTTCAAGACACTTTTCATGATTTTATCCTTGGCCAAAAACCCTCTCGCGTAAAAAAGGAATAGTGTATGTTTAGAATATTGGTGTTGGGAGTGAAATGATGGTGGTAATCGGAAAAGTGACGGCCGTAGCACATATTTCTTGCTTGGAGCTGAAAAGGTGTATAAAAAATTAGTATGCTTCTGCAAGATTAAGACACATATACCACGTAAGCCCTTGTGTGTGTATGTGTGTGTGTGTGTGTGTGTGTGTGTGTGTGTGTGTGTGTGTGTGTGTGTGTGTGTGTGTGTGTGTGCGTGCGTGCGTGTGTGTGTGTGTGTGTTGTCCTTCGTGGTGAAAAAAAAGTGTCTTCGATGCTACATTGTTGTTTATATTGTTATACGGTTGTGAGTCTTGGGGTTGGAACCGATGTTAGGCCTATGGTAAGATTATATAATTGTGTTTGAAAAGGTTATGAGAAGTGAGAAAGTCTACCTGTAATGATGTGATATATACTGAGTCTGGCTATCCTCCTTTGCAGGATTTCATTAAAAACAGACAACATAAATTTTTTATATACTATATTACAGGAAAGACTAGATTATAATGACCATTCTTTGGAATTTCTAATGGATTTAATAATGAACAGGTCATGCCATTAAAAATTTGTGATTGGGAATGTAACTCCGTTAGGTGAAACAATGATAAAGCTCAGTAATGCACTGAGATAAAGCGGGTCTTCGAGAAGGATGATTTACCAATTAATTAACCCTGATATGACAGCACACTTATGTATACTGGAAAGTCATGTGACAGAAGAATTTCACAGGCTGTCATTCACTAAGATGCGTGTCAGTCGTCACTACCTAGCTTGTGAGACAGGCAGGTGGAACCAGCGTGGCAAGGACCGCCTGCGTCTTGAAGACCGTGCATGTGCTCATGTGGCGACGTATAAACTGAGGAGGTCATCGAGTTTTTTTTTTTTTTTTATGGCCTATAACGCCTATAGGCATGCTTGAAGAGTGTATGTGGGAAGCGCTGGTCAGCTTCCACCCATAAGTGGCGCAGGCAATGTTGTTTATAGTGATACCCATATTAAAACCCATATCACCACACAAGCGCATCTAGCGCATCTTTGGTGTAACCTGGGTATCATGGTGACATGTAGGTAACTATAAACCACTCAACAAAAGACATAGGCTCAAAGCTGTGGGATTCAAACTTACACATGGACGTCTGCCGATCCCACGCTCACCACTTAATCCACTGCGCCGCCGCCTCCCTGTGCCCACTTATGTAACATATTGGGGACCTGTGACCACTTTTCTACGATGACATAATTGTTTTCAGGACAATTATTACCAGAAATTTCATATAAAATAACACACGAGATTCTTAATGTATTTATAGGGAAAATGTAGTGAAGGTTAGATGTAGCGCAAGCAAGTTATAGCTGGAGATATATTTACCTCAGGAGAATCATGTGGACTACAATTATGAATTAATTAATTTATCTTTGGGTATATTGCTTGATTTTTTTTGTTATAGCATGTTAAGATTCTCTAGTGTATATGATGTAGTCAATAAACTATCTGTCTATTTATCTATTTGCCTCGCCGCGCCGGGACTCGAACCCGGCCCTCTCGATTGTGTGTGTATGTAATTCACCTCGGTCGTCTGCTGGTCACCCAGCCAGTTTTCCCCATTACGGAGCGAGCTTAGAGCTCATAGACCGATCTTCGGGTAGGACTGAGACCACAACACACTCCACACACCGGGAAAGCGAGGCCACAAACCCTCGAGTTTTAAAAAATGAGAAAGTAATAATTATTGGTGATCTAAACATTAATCTTTTAGAACATACAACACACAATGCAACAAATAATTATCTTGTTGCTATACAGATATGTAGCCCTTTCCCTCACATCTCGAGGCCAACCAGATTTCCTGACAATGAAAACCTTAGTGAACCTTCACTACTTGATCACATATATACTAACTTCTATAGTAACTTCACATCTGGAATAGTTCATTATTCTCTGTCTGATCATCTTCCAGTTTTTATCAATTTTTCAGTTGATACTCAAGTTCACAAAACTTACAAATATAAACTTAGATCCTTCTCTGAAACAAATAAACAAAAAATTTCTAATAAAACTAGTACTATAGACTGGAATGTACTTTTATCAGAGGAAAATTTAAATGATAATTTTGAAATATTTTTGTCTAAACTAAATGAAATTTATAATGAATGCTTCCCCATCTTAACTAAAACAGCTTCTGAAAAAAGGCTTAATACACCATGGATTAACCAAGAAGTAATAAATGCAATAAAAAAAAAACAAATTATACAAAGATTTTAAGATTGGTGCAGTGACAGAAAAACAATACAAACAATATAGAAATACGTTAAATAATGCCATAAAACAACTAAAACAGACTTATTATATAAACCTATTCACGAGTTTTAAAAATGACACAACTAAAATGTGGAAAATTATTAACCAACTATCTAAAAAAAGCCTCAAAAATAAAAATATTGAATATATTGTCCACAACAATAAAAAAAATAACGCAAACATCGGATATTGCCGAACTATTTAATAAATTCTTTATTAACATTGCAATCCAATTAAATCATAATCTACCACCACCTACCACCGACCCGCGTTCTTACCTGTCAGGGAACTATCCTAACTCAATGGCAATTCCCACAGTCTATCCTCAAGATATTATTCGAATCAAACTCTTTAAAAAAAATAATAATAACATACATGACATTTCTGTTTCCATTATAAAATCTCATAGTAATTATTTGGCCATACCACTATCCTTATTATTTAACCAATCCACAAGCAAGGGTAAATTTCCACAACAACTAAAACATGCTATTGTAATACCAATACATAAAAAAGGATCTAAAGAAGTCAAGTAATTATCGTCCCATTTCATTATTAAGTACATTCTCTAAGTTTTTGAAAAATTAATGAAGGGTTTTTAATTAACTACCTTGACACTAAAAGTATTCTTAATCCTAAACAATTCGGCTTCAGAAGTGGATTAAGTACATTTGATGCACTAAAAACTTTAAATGAAGAAATATTTTCTGCCCTAGACTCAAAAAGTAATTTATTAAGTATATACATAGACTTTTCCAAAGCTTTTGACACAGTCAAACATGATATTCTACTACTGAAACAACACCACTATGGTATTCGTGGAATAATATTTGATTGGTTTTCTGATTATCTATCACATAGAACTCAATCTATTAGATTATCTGAACATATATCCTCTTCTAGTATAATTTCATATGGTGTTCCACAGGGCAGTGTACTAGGTCCTATCCTTTTCCTTATCTACATAAATGATCTTCCTAACATTTTTACAAACCTAAAACTATACTTTTGCAGACGATATGACACTATACATTACTGGAGATGATATTAACAATATCATACGTATAGCAAACGTTGACCTAGAAACACTATACTCATGGTGTCTCAGCAACAGACTAACAATAAATTTAGATAAAACATTCTACATGATATTTACTAACAAAGTCTATGATAATCTTCCACCTCTTAATTACCATGATGATAATATAAAAATAACAAACAGACACACACTCTTAGGCATAACTTATGACGATAAAATGACATTTAGAAGTCACATAACTAACTTAATTCTTAAATTATCTAGAATTGTATCTCTTATATATTGTATAAAAATTTGATGCCTAACTATGTACTCAAAATCTTCTATAATGCCCATGTCTTGCCACATTTAATGTATTGTTCTCCCATCTGGTGCTCCACCTATCCTACGCATCTCTTACCTCTATTCAGATTACAGAAGAAAATCATACGTATTATAACAAATAGTGATTACTTTGAACACACACAACCTTTATTTAAGAATAATAGTATACTTAAACTTTTTGACATTAACAAATTACAAATTGCTATATATATGTACAAATTACAACACAATATTCACAATAGAACAAATACAACATTACAGTCTCACCACAACTACCCAACCCGTACTCGAGACAATCTCATTATACCAGCCCACAATTTAACAATTTATCAACATTCATTATCTTACCTGGGCCCTAAAATCTGGAATGCTGTACCTCATGAAATCAAAACTAAACAATCATTATATACCTTCAAAAAACACTACAAAAATCGCATTATATCATATTATTGAAATCATGTATTTATGTAAGTATTGTATTTTTTTTTTTTTTTTTTTGGTTATGTAAATTACATATGTGATCCTACAAGGAAAGGAAAGCTATGGCATAGCTTGCAGTTTATAATGGATTGGAATTAACTGATTTAGATAAGGGGATGGGGAGGGAATTACAACTTATCACCGAATTACTGCCGGAAAAGAATATTCTTTATATGGGCTGCCTTATTATATCATACTATAAAATATTATGTCATGTAATAATGTAATTAATTAATAAGGTATAATAAAATGTTTCAAATGTTTCAAATGTTTCAAATGTACCTATTTACTGCTAGGTGAACAGGGGCCACACATTAAGAGGCTTGCCCATTTGCCTTGCCGCTATATATATATATATATATATATATATATATATATATATATATATATATATATATATATATATATATATATATATATATATATATATATATATATATATATATATATATATATATATATATATATATATATATATATATATATATATATATATATATATATATATATATATATATATATATTTTATATATATATATATATATATATTTTATATATATATATATATATATATATATATATATATATATATATATATATATATATATATATATATATATATATATATATATATATATATATATATATATATATATATATATATATATATATATATATATATATATATATATATATATATATATATATATATATATATATATATATATATATATATATATATATATATATATATATATATATATATATATATATATATATATATATATA
>NC_059287.1:8013174-8020674 GCF_017591435.1 Portunus trituberculatus | reverse complement strand
GAGAGAGAGAGAGAGAGAGAGAAAATGGATGGAGTTTGGATGCGGTCTCGGAAAAGTAAATAGTTTTGAAAAACACTGAAAAGCAGGATAGATATAGGAAAAAAAATGAAAATAACAAAAAAAGTGGAAAATATGGAAGACTATCAGAATGAAGAAAGATACAGAGCTTTAAGAAAATAACAGAAATACGTGAACTAAAAAATAAAAAAAAGAATGAAATATACACACAAAATAAATAACAAGAATAATTAAAAGAAAAATCAACAAAAAAAATGCATTAGAACACAGAAAAACGAAAATATTGACAATAATATTATTATTAGTAATAATAATAATAATAATAATAATAATAATAATAATAATAATAATAATAATAATGATAGTAATAATAATGATAATAATAACAATAGTAATGATAATGAACAAAAATGTCATGAGAACTTTGAAAAAAAAGAAACATATTGAAATAACAAGAAGACACATTTCAAGAAGTCACTTATCAATCGTTGTGCTATTGATATCGGTGATGATGTCTGCTGTTACAAAGGGAAAGAATGGGGATGTGGAGAGAAGAGAGGGAGAGCGTGAGGTAACTCGACCCGGCCTGACCTTGGTGAACTCTGATCTCGAAATCTTAACCCCTTCAGTACTAGTATGCGTTTTTATATCTATTCTGCTTACTATTTTGGTGATTTTACACAGCTTCAGAATCTTAGGTGAGAATTAGATTAGTGAAGACTCCGGTTATCAAATTTCTGACCTTCGTAGACAATTCATAGTATAAACAAAGTCGTCTAATCATACCCAAAACTCAGTAAAATGCGTCCTAGTACTGAAGGAGTTAATAAGTTGTAGCCAATGAACAGCCACCTTCTTTTTTATATGACAACGAATGATGTTTCAGATAACAAGAACATAGGAAAAGAATAGGAAATACATACAAACAAAAACAAGAAAAGTAATTAATAGGAAAAACGGGGAAAAATCAAAGAAATATAAGATTATAAGAAAAGTCAGAATCTATAAGAAAAAATGTTCTATCAGTGTAATTTTAAGAAAACATTGGATAAATAAAAAAAAGGCAAAAAAAAAAAAAAAAAAAAATATATATATATATATATATATATTATAAAGAAAAATAAGACAAGATGTGTGTGTGTGTGTGTGTGTGTGTGTTGTGTGTGTGTGTGTGTACGTGTACCCGTGTGCGCGTGTGCGTATGTAGATATTTATGATCTGTGTACTTTTACTTTATTCAAATCTATTTGACCCGCTAAGTGCTTCTGAGAATTTTGCAGAGGTAGTTTACATTATTCAAGCACACACACACACACACACACACACACACACACACACACACACACGCGTAGTGTAGTGGTTAGCACGCTCGACTCACAATCGAGAGGCCCGGGTTCGAGTCCCGGTAAGCGGCGAGGCAAATGGGCAAGCCTCTTAATGTGTGGCCCCTGTTCACCTAGCAGTAAAGAGGTACGGGATGTAACTCGAGGGGTTGTGGCCTCGCTTTCCCGGTGTGTGTTGTGTGATGATGTGGTCTCAGTCCTACCCGAAGATCGGTCTATGAGCTATGAGCTCGCTCCGTAATGGGGTAGACTGGATGGGTGACCAGCAGACGACCGAGGTGAATTACACACACACACACACACACACACACAGAGGTGAGGGCGCGCGCGCGTGCGCGCGCAGGATGTCTAAAACACTAGACATGAGAAATACACACAAATATACCTCCTCCTCCTCCTCCTACTCCTCAATAACTTCGTGTTCTCCTGAGTCATTTTTTTATTTATACCTATCTGACGTGATCTCCTCCCATATCCATACCTCTTATACAGTATAGTTACCCTTCCTTCTTCCACGCCAGCAGGTCTGCACCAACACATTTCTTCGGCGTACTTACACACTCCGTGTAGAAGGCGGTGGGTTGAAGTTAGGTTACTTAAGGAAAAGAATAACACACACTAGGAGACTGTATTCGCCTGTAATTATTGTTTTGGCCGTCACAGTGTATCAATCTTGGCTACTGTGGTGTCTTCTGTGCCTTCCTCCCTCACTTTCATTACAAGCTAATCGTCTTTCACTGCATTCTTTGGTTTTCTCTGTCACTCTCATTACAAACTTATCTTCTATCACTCATCCATAACCCTTCTCTCAAGTCTTCCTCTCTAATTACAAGCATGTCCTCTTTCATTCATTTATAAACTTCTTTCTAACGCTCCTCTCTTTCAATCTCATTACAAGCTTATCTTCTTTCACTTTATCCATAGATTTTTTCTCAAGTTGTCCTCTCTGTCACTCATTATGAGTGTTTTTTTTCACTACATCCGTATTCTTCCTTTCAGGTCTTCCTTTTTTTTTTTTTTTCTTTCCTTGCCGGGTAGGTGCATTTCTAGCATACTCCTTCGCACACACTTGTCTCTCCTCTTACCTTACCTTAGCCACTTCATTAAGACAATATTCAGACATACTTCCGCGCCGCATCTCTATAACTTTGAGAAAAACCAAATGATATTACACGGATTCTGAAGGCTGTTTTATGTCGTCCTAATTCAAGAAGAACAAAATTTCTACATTATTAAAACTGCAGAAACGCTCAGGAGAATCAGGCTAATAATTTCTGTGGCCTTTGTAAACAGTCGTGGCGAGCTAAGTGCTTCAGAAGACAGACCTGTCATGCCTCTCTAGCTTGATCCTCCCAAACAGCCGTATTTGTATGGCGCCCCAATGTACTCTTCTCTCTCTCTCTCTCTCTCTCTCTCTCTCTCTCTCTCTCTCTCTCTCTCTCTCTCTCTCTCTCTCTCTCTGTCTGACTCTCTTTCTGCTTGGGTTGGTAATGAGGCATAAAACATTTCGGGCCTGTCCGGGATTTGAACCCGAGACCTCCTGCACCCAAAGCAGGAATCATACCCCTAGAGTACTAGACCAACAGGCCTAATACAACTTCAAATGAGTTTTATCTCTATAGTTATGTACGTAACCTTTTTTTTTCATTTATATATATTTTTCTATTTTTCTATCTGTGTGTCTACGTGTTGTCATACTATCCTGCATATGTAACATTGATAAGTGACGGTAGGCGGTCACGTGTGTGTAATTCACCTCGGTCGTCTGCTGGTCACCCAGCCAGTCTTTCCCATTACAGAGCGAGCTCAAAGTCCATAGACCGATCTTTGGGTAGGACTGAGACCACATAACACACTCCACACACCAGGAAAGCGAGGCCACAACCCCTCGAGTTACATCCCGTACCTATTTACTGCTAGGTGAACAGGGGCCACACATTAAGAGATTTGCCCATTTGCCTCGCCACTCTCCGGGACTCGAATCCGGCCCTCTCGATTGTGAGTCGAGCGTGCTAACCACTACACTACACGGTGTGTTTCACTGTTTGATCTGCTGCAGTCTCTGACGAGACAGCCAGACGTTACCCTACGGAACGAGCTCAGAGTTCATTATTTCCGATCTTCGGATAGGCCTGAGACCAGGCACACACCACACACCGGGACAACAAGGTCACAACTCCTCGATTTACATCCCGTACCTACTCACTGCTAGGTGAACAGGGGCTACATGTGAAAGGAGACACACCCAAATATCTCCACCCGGCCGGGGAATCGAATCCCGGTCCTCTGGCTTGTAAAGCCAGCGCTCTAACCACTGAGCTACCGGGCGTGTGTGTGTGTGTGTGTGTGTGTGTGTGTAAATAATGTCAGCGGTAGCAGTAGCACTAACAAAAGAATGGTGGTGGTGGTGGCTTAATGAGGTGCCGACACACGTAAGACAAGGAAAGGTAATAACACAAGTGGAAGTTTTCTGGGACAAGCTCGACTTACGACAAACACGCGATTTGCATTGTTCATAATGTCTCTCTCTCTCTCTCTCTCTCTCTCTCTCTCTCTCTCTCTCTCTCTCTCTCTCTCTCTCTCTCTCTCTCTCTCTCTCCAATCTACTATGTCGTCCACCGGTTCGAGAGAATATTACGTGACATTCGATTTTTTTTCTTTTCTTAATACCTTACACTGTTACATAACAAGAGAGGAAATATCACGAACAGAACATATTAAGAGATTTACGCGTTATTTCCTGGTACTTTTTGAGCTTATCATTCTCACCCATGGAGGTTGAATGAGAGGACTCGACATGACTTCATAAAAGTGAAACCGACGCGTTATATGTTCCCTGCTGTCCCTATCCCCCACACCGTAAACATTACCAGCAGCCCATTGAAAATGCATAAGAGCTTCCGGATTCCTCTCCTTAATTTTCGTCCAATTTTGTCCATGTTTCCAGGCCGCCTACTGTGACTGTAAAACACTCTTTATACTTGTCGAATGCCGTGCCACGAAATATTAGACGGCAAATCAAACATGCAAGTGAGATTATAAAGTGTTTTCAGCTTCAATGGACATGGGTGAGAGGTGGGAAGCTGTCTCTGGAGCAAACCTATGCTGCACAAGATCATATAAAGATGCAAATATACATGCGCGAATAGATGAAGGAAAAATACACTGTATATCAGGATGATTCTTCTTTGTATATTATTACTTAACACAAATTTATCTCAACTGCAATAATTTGCATGTTGCTTATTGACTTAAATCCTCTCTCTCTCTCTCTCTCTCTCTCTCTCTCTCTCTCTCTCTCTCTCTCTCTCTCTCTCTCTCTCTCTCTCTCTCTCTCGAGCACTTATTATGTGATTTCATAACACTGCATATTGAAAAGGCATCTAATCATTGAAATTCAATATCACTTTTTGTCCCTTGTCATGAAGTGAGCAATAAAAAAACAATTATTCTTACCGTAACTTCTCCCAGAAACAGCTAGTGTATCTCCTTCAATATTTTGGCTATTTGGCATTAATACCATTAATATGATAGGTCTACATAACATTTAGAAAACTATAATGTTCTTTATGTAGGTCAACTCATCAGTTCTTTCTTACTTTTCATTTACTATGAAAAACAAAGTGGCAAATTCCCATTACTCAACACTGCAGCTACCAATGTTTTGGGTGAATCTGCTAATCATAAGCTCCGCCCTGAAGCTCGATTAGTTCCGTCCACTAGCTTCACTTTGTATGAACATATGCGCTTGCCGTCTCCGCGTATTCAGTTTCCTTGCTCTCGCCATATAGTACCTCGAAGAAATACGGATGAGTGGGAATTGTAGGTGGATATAGATAGTTACGTTTTGCAAAGGGGGTAGCTTGTGTAGACCTCATAGGTTCTTCCAGCTTACCTAATATTCTTGATACGTAACCCATCGGATTTGATGTGTGATGTTTGGCTTTTTCTGGAAGAATTGGGGCTAAATAACCTCTGGATAGAAAGAGGGATCGTGTGTGTGTGTGTGTGTGTGTGTGTGTGTGTGTGTGTGTGTGTGTGTGTGTGTGTGTTTAATTGTGTGTGTAACAAGGATAAGCGAACATACCGGAGTGAATGCAAATATTAGGAATGGATTGATGTCCAGATGAAATGAGGGATGGAGATTCTCAGTAGAGGAAAAGAGGAAGTAAAGGAGTGCATGTGGATAGGAAAGAAAGGTGTGACATGTTATCTGTGTATTAGCCCAATAGGGAGAGAGAGAAGAGAGAGAGAGAGAAGAGAAGAGAGAGAGAGAGATTATGTATAACGCTCAATTTCGGCAGATGTGAGAGTATGAACACTGATAAGAGAGAGAGAGAGAGAGAGAGAGAGAGAGAGAGAGAGAGAGAGAGAGAGAGAGAGAGAGAGAGAGAGAGATTATGTATAACGCTCAATTTCGGCAGATGTATGAGAGTATGAACACTGATAAGTCTGTCTGTCTCTCTCTCTCTCTCTCTCTCTCTCTCTCTCTGTCTGTGTGTGTGTGTGTGTGTGTGTGTGTGTGTGTGTGTGTGTGTGTGTGTGTGTGTGTGTGTGTGTGTGTGTTTAGCAACAGTAAAGACAAGTTCATAATTCGTAGATTGACTAGAATTTGAGTTCGAGTTGAACCCAGTACATTTTACCCTGATTGAAGTTTTTCAAAGGAGACATTTAGGAAGGAAGCTCCCATTGAGTTTGCATTCTGTACACCAAGCCGCCAATCTCGCACGAGGTGGTGTAGACCAGTGTTGTTCAAACTGGAGTCCGCGTATCCTTGGGATACGCAACACAGACCATAGGAGTAAAGTATACATGAAAAGACGAAACACACACACACACACACACACACACACACACACACACACACACATCAATAGTTTCCCATGTTCTATGAAGGCAAAGAGAGAGGGAAGGGAAGGAAAGGTATCCAGGAAGGGCGTGTATTGTACGAGAAGAGTACTGACAGCTGGGGAACCACTTAGATTCATTATTGCTCAGTCTTGTTAGACGTCACTGTGTGCGTCTGTTTTTTTTTTTTTTTTTTTTTTTATAACATGCAAACTTATAGACGCAGTTATTGCTGTTAATAACCAACTTCGTCTGGAAATTTCTACATTATTAAACATTATTGAACAGACGCACATATGTGTGTGTGTGTGTGTGTGTATATGTGTGTGTGTGTGTGTGTGTGTGTGTGTGTGTGTGTGTGTGTGTGTGTGTGTGTGTGTGTGTGTGTGTGTGTGTTCGTTCATCGTCAAGCATTGTGTTATCAAATTAACCTCTTTATTTCAGTGTAATGCATTCAGATCTATTGACCAGCACTCCTATTATTCAATCTTTTCATATTTGATATGCAATTTGTGTTATCCTTAAAGAAATATATAAAAATTGTTTGTTCAGTCTTTTTTTTATTTATGTTATGGCCTATAGCGCTTGTAGGCATACTTGAAGAGTATATGTGGGAAGTGATGTTCATCTTCCGCCCATTAGTGGCGCAGGCAATTTTATTTATAGTGGTACCCATATTAGAGCCCATATCATCACCCAAGCGCATTTTTGGTGTAACCTCCGAGAACCTGGGTATCATGGTGACATGTAGGTAATTTTAAACCACCCGACAAATGGCATGCCTGCAAAACGGTATGTGGTGGAATTTGAACTTACGTGTGGACGTCTGCCCGATCCCACGCTCACCATCTTATCTACTATGCCTGTTGACCAAGGGTGGAGGGGTATGTAACAGTAGGAGAAGGTAATTAAGGTACAATAGGTGA
Source organism: Portunus trituberculatus (assembly GCF_017591435.1). Lineage (NCBI taxonomy): Eukaryota > Metazoa > Arthropoda > Malacostraca > Decapoda > Portunidae > Portunus > Portunus trituberculatus. The sequence continues at coordinate 8,013,539 of NC_059287.1, read as the reverse complement.
AAATGTTTGGACAGTACTGGTCAAGACAAAACACCACATTCACACTCAGCTCCCGCCAGACACTGTTGGAAAGGTATAGTATCGTGGACAGTCCTACTCCATCCACACCAGAGGTTGTTTAAACATGCATGACGAAGCTTCCTTGACAATATACACTAGTTTACCGCTCCCCCTCAATAATGAGACCGTTTCCTGCCCCTCACTGAGATATTTTTACTCAATTTGTTACGACAATAGTAGACGATGAACGTAAGCACTTTGATATCCTCAGGTTACTTTTGCCTCGTTAGAAGACTCCACCACCAACACCACCAACTTCAACGTCACCACCGCCAGCAAAGTGATCGTACAGGAGGCGTTCTCGG
>NC_059287.1:7973174-8008174 GCF_017591435.1 Portunus trituberculatus | reverse complement strand
GTCTCGCTATCTGCCGCCAGTGCCACCCCAGTGACCCCAAAGTTACTGCTGAACTCTGATGGTGTTGCCTACGTGTTACCCGTCAATCTCTTGCAGCAGTCATGGCTTCACGCAGCAGTAGTGCCGTAACTATAGTACTCTACTATAGTTATCCATGAATAATTCACCGGGAATATTAAGATTTTACATTGACACTGCCAAAACTTGATTACTATCTCCTATTGTACCCAAATTTGAGTGAGGGAAAGGAGTGTGTGTGTGTGTGTGTGTGTGTATTTATCTAGTTGTATTGTACAGGGTTCGAGCAGGGCTCATAGTGTCCTGTCTCCATGTCTCCATTTATCCAATTTTTCCTTAAAGTTATGCACATTACGTGCTGTAACAATTTCATTACTCAATGCATTCCACTTCTCCACTGTTCTGTGTGGAAAACTGTATTTTCCAGTATCCTTCACACACTGCCTCATCCTGATCTTCTTTACATGTCCTCTTGTCCTTCTATCTTCTTCTGTCATGTCATTGACTATCTTGTACATTGTTATTAGATCCCCTTGTTCTCTTTTATCTTGTAAGGTTGGTAGTCCCATTTCCTTCAGTCGTTCTTCATGTTAGGTCCTTTAGTTCCGGCACTATCTTTATAACAATCTTCTGTATCCTTTCTAATCTTCTTATATCCTTTTTAGAGCTCGGAGACAACACCACTACTACATAATCCAGCTTTGGACATATCATGCTTGTATGATTTTTTCATCATATCTTTGTCCATGTATTGAAATATTAGTTAACATTTTATATGATCATCCAAATATCTTGCTTATGTATTTTTTGGGGCTCAGATTTTCCTGTATAATCACACCCAGAACTTTTTCCTCTTTAGTCTTCATTGTTTGTTCCTCTCCCATCAGATAGTTCAATACCAGTCTCCTTTTACTCTTTCCTAGTTCCATTATGTGACATTTCTTGGCATTAAACTTCAATTAATTTTCACTTCTTACTCCACTGATATATTTCTGTCACCAGCACCAGGTCTTCCTTGTCTATCTTTTCAATGCCATTGACTATCTTGTACATTGTTATTAGGTCTCCTCGATTCTCTTCTATCTTGTAAGGTTGGTAGTCCCATTTCCTTCAGCCTGCACTTCATATGTTAGGTCCTTTAGTTCCCGGCACCATCTTTGTAGCAATCTTCTGTATCCAGGACCTAATCTTCTTATATCTTTTTCAGAGCTTATCACCACACCACAAACTGCATATTCCTGCTTTGGATGTATCATACTTGTGATAATTTTTTTCATCATATTTTTGTCCATGAATTGAAATGCCACTCTTATATTAGTTAACATTTTATATGATAACCCAAATAACTTGCTTATGAATTTTTCGGGGTTCAGATTTTCTTGAATAATCTCTCTCAGATCTTTTTCCTCTTTAGTCTTCATTATTTGTTCCTTTCCCATCAGATAGTTCCATACCAGAATTCTTTTGTTCTTTCCTAGTTCCATTATGTGATATTTCTTGGCATTGAATTCCAATTTCCACTTTTTACTCCACTCAGATTTTGTTTATATCTTCCTGTAACAGCAAAGTCCTCCCAGATTTTGATAACTCTTAGCAGCTTTGCATCATCAGCAAATAAATTGATATAACTGTTTACCCCATTGTGAATGTCATTTATATAAATCTGAAACATAATGGGAGCTAACACTGACCCTTGTGGTACTCCACTTGTTACTTTACCTCAAGATGAGTATGTATCTCTGATCACAGTTTTCATCTCCCTGTCCTTCAAATAATCTCTTGTCCATTCTAACAAAGTTCCTCAGTCCTCCTATATTCTCTAGTTTCCAAAGTAGTCTTGCAAGAGAGACTTTAACAAAAGCCTTTTTTATATCCAGGTATACAGCTCTGCTTTCCATTCCTTCTATTACTCTCAAGTAGAAGCTTAATAAGTTTGATGCACATCCTGTCCTGAACCCAAATTGCCTGTTTGATATAATTTGTTCTTCTTCTAGATGTTTAACCCATTTTCTTTGATAAATATTTCACACAACTTCCCTATAACACTTGTAAGTGACACTGGTCTGTCATTTAATGGCTCAGTTGCCTTTCCTCCTTTAAATATCGGTATTATGTTGGCTCTCTTCCATTCTAGTGGAACTTTCCTTCATTTATTGAACTTGTAATTATTTCCCAAATTGGATCCAGTAGTTGCTCTTTACATTCTTTTAACACCCAGCCTGATACACCATCTGGCCCCATTGCTTTTCTGACATCCAAATTATCTAATAATCTTCCAATATCCTCTTTGTGCACTGTGATTTCCTGTAATCCTTGGCAATGCAATGTCCTATTAGGTTCTGTAAAATCTTCTGCAGTGAACACCGTTTTGAAGCTCTCATTCATTATTTCACACATTTCCTTCTCTGTTTGGTATGTCTTCCCTCCTTTAATTATTTTTTCTATTGTTTCCTTGTTCTTCATTTTGCCATTTATAAATTTGTAGAAAAGTTTGGGTTCATCTTTGCTTTTATTCACCACATCTTTCTCAAAGTTTCTTTCTTCCTCTCTCCTTACTCTAATATATTCATTTCTCAAATCCTTATACTGCTGTGTTATTGTCATTTCTCTGCTTTATGAGTTTCTTCCAAGCTTTATCTTTTGCCTTTTTAGCTTCTGTGCATCTAGCATTGTACCAAGCATGTATTTTTTTCTTAACTCTATAAAAAGTACATATTTCTTTACTCCTTCATTATATTTCTGTAAGAATATTTCATATTTTCCTTGTATTGTCCTTTCGTACATAATGTTTCTCCATTCAATGTCAGCAAAAAATTCCTTAATTTTTCAAAATCTGCTCTTGCATAATTTAATCTCTCTTTTTTGTAGTCATCTCTGTAACTTATCCCATCCTCCTCCTGTATTTCCAGCTCTAATGTCACATGATCACTTCTTCCCATTGGACTAAGGTATTGTATGCTGGGAGGGGGCTCTGGTTTCTTTGTGAATACTAGGTCAAGCAACAATGGTTCTTCTTCCCCTGTACCTTGTTGACTCCACCCACTGGTCCATTGTATTTACCATAGTCAGCTGTAACACTTCTTCACTCCACTGTCCAGCATTATCCATTACTTCCATCTCTCTCCAGTTTATTTTTTTACAGTTAAAGTCTCCAACTAAAAGTATTCTTCCATCTCTTCTCAACATATTATCTAAGCACTTAATCACCTCTCTTTGCATATCTTTATGTTCCTCAGTTCCCCATGTATTTGTCTTAGGTGGCACATATGTAACTATGATTTTCCTTTTTCCAATTTCTTTGTTTTGATTGTTACTCCCATTACTTCCACCTTGCCCTCACCATATTGCACATCCTACATATATTATCACGAACCATTATTAGCACTCCTCCTCCCCCTTTACCCTTCCTGTCTCTTCTCCAGCTATTATATCCATATCCCTTAAAATTAACATGGATCTCTGCTCTTAATTTTGTTTCAACGATGCACATTACATCTGAGTTTTTCTCTTTCAAATAATCCTTAACCTCCAACATGCTGGATAACAACCCATCTATATTAGTATAAGTCACTCTTAATTTCTTGCCTGCTCCACAACCTCCTCCTTCCGTAGATACCACTTCTTTAGTCTCATATCTAGAACCCTCCAGTAGAAATTCTTTTCCTCAATCTCCGTCCTTTTCTCGTTTTTTTTCTTAGCTTCATTTCTTAGCACTTTCTCTTTTTCCCTCTCCTCTAGGTTCATATCTCTTTTTATCCAAATATCTTTATGTTCAGTATCATCAGCCAGCTTCCCTTTCCTTGTCATAATTTCCTCCACTGCCACTTGGGATCTCATTCTCACTTTCATTGGTCTCCAACCCACCTCACTAAACCTTCCCAACCTAATCACTTCTTCCACCTCCTGGTCCAGCTCCTGTGTGCTGTCCTGGACCTTTTTGATAATAGTTTTGGCCAATTCTCTCTTTACATTCTCTCATGAACTTATTTGGATTTTTTTCCTTCATCCCAAAAACCACAAAACATTTCCTCTTATCCACTGTATCACACACTAGATCTTCTTTCTCCTTAATTACTTATATTACAGTGTCTTTTGTTTTTTTCCTGAATTTGTTTCTTTACTATCTCTGAAAACTTAACTTTTTCCTCTTCTTGTTCTTATTTCCATGCATATCATAATTCCTTCAGCTTGTTTTCACCCAATCCACCTTCCACTCTGTCCTCAATCTCATCCTTTACTTTTTCCAGTAAGCTCCTTAAGGAGTTTTCTTAGTTTTGGCTTGTAACTTTTAGTATATAATTTTGTTTCTTTCCCCTTGATTGATTACACTGACCTCACATTTGACTAATCTCAATCTCAGCTTGGTGTATTCCATTATGAGTCTGTCCTGCTTTTCCATTAAACCCGACATCACTTCCTTCAACTACCTTAACTCTCTTTCTACATATGTTGTCTTTTATCTCTAAATCCAGAAAAATCTTTATCCATATCATCCTCAGTCAATCTCCTGAGTCCTACAGGTGTTTCAATAAATAGCAGATTTTCACTTGGTGGCATTTGTTTTGATTGTGTCATACGTCTGTCTGCACCACTCAGTCCCATTTCTCTCTCCATTTTTTTCTGTCTGTTTGATCCAAAAACTTATTTATTATGGAGACAGGAGAACCCTATGGCCCCCTATTCCCCTGTACATACGTCTAGGTCAGGCTCTATTGTTATTATTTTTTTCTTCTTCTTATGATTATGATTATGATTATTATTATTATTATTATTATCATTATTATTATTTTTATTATTACTACTATTATTATGTCATCATCATGATCATTATTATCATTATCATTATTCTGCTTAAGATATTCGTGCCGTCTGCCTTGGGACCGTAACTTTGGGGTAGTGGGTGCTGACGGGTCTTGGAGCGGCCTAGTGGGGGAATTGGTGGAGGACCGCGCCGACGTGGTAGTGACAGCGCTCGACCACAATGATGAGCGTGCCAAGGCAGTCACGTTTGTCACAGGCCTCAGGGAGATCGGGTGGGTAGTGAAGGCTTCAGGCACAGTGGCTGAAAGGGGATGATGATGTGAGAAAAGATAAGATTTAGAAGAACACTCACACTGGTCGATAGATAATCTATTGACAGTTGTTGCACACACACACACACACACACACACACACACACACACACACACACACACACACACACACACACACACACACAGAACTGCTCTCCTGGACGAAAACGTCCGAGATTACGTTACCAGGAAGCTTGACAGAGAATGTTCTGTCCTGAAGAAAATTATAAACAAAAATGGGCAAGTTACCTCTGAAGCCATGAGCGTAGAGTTTCATGAGGATACCGTGTCGCCATGTCATGTCGAAGGCTTTGTGGATGTCTAGAAACACCCCTATCATGAATTCCTTTTTGGCAAAAGCCTCTGAAATGCAATGTTCCAGGTGTGTTAGGTGATCCATCGTGCTTCGGTACTTCCGAAAACCCGACTGCTGATCACCTAACAAACCCTTCGCTTCTAAAACAAAAAGTAGCCTTCGCTTTACCATACGTTCCATGACCTTAGATAGACAGCTCGTGAGCGCAATAAGACGAAACGCACTGGGGTCCGTAAGGCGTCCAGTCTTTTTAGGAATTGGGATGGTGTGAGCGAAACGCCAAGTCTGGGGTAAGGTGTGAGAGGTCCAGATTTTATTATAAAGTGTTAATAATTTTGAAAGGGAATAGTGGCTGAGATGTTGTAACATAGTATATGAAATGTTGTCTGGACCGGGACTGGAGCCTTTACAGGATTTCAGAGCAAAGAGGAGTTCATCCAACGTAAACTCTGTGTTGTAGTCCGAGTTTACGCCTCCCGTGGCAAAGTTTGGGACAGTGAGTTCTACAGCCTCCTTCCTTAAAAGGAAAGCAGGGTCGTAGTAGGTAGTACTGCTGGCCTGATGGAATTGATTTGCTATGGCATTTGCTATTTCTGTTTTGTTATCAATTATAATATCAATTATTTGAAGAGTAGTGATAGGAACATAAGGCTTTATGTTATTTAAAAATTGTCTGAATGAGTCTTTCTTTGCATTACGGATGACTTTCCTTGCCTGAGCCCTTGCCTTTTTATAGGCTATGAAATTTGCTTGACTAGGCTGCTGGCTGAAATACCTGTATCGTCTATTGCGCTCACGAAGTGCTTGTTGGCAATCAGTTGTCCACCATGAGACTCCATGCTTAGTTAAAACTGCAGAAGTCTTCGGAATACAAGCCTCAGCGGCGTGTAATATGGATTGTGTTGCGTTGCTGACTATCGTGTCAATGTCCTCGCCAGATATATCCACGTCGGCAACCCCACGGAAGGTTACCCAATCTGCTCGCTTAAAATTGAACTTGGGAGGGCGGGAAGTGGGCGGGATATCGCGTGCATAAGTAATGCAGATGGGCAGATGGTCACTCCCATGGGAGTCGTCGATGACTTCCCAAGGGAAGTCAGGGAGTATAGTTGGCGAGAGCAACGACAGATCAATGGCAGACGCGTTACCAGTCCGATCATCTACACGAGTCGCACTTCCATCGTTCAGAAGACAGAGGTTTGTCTGTAATAAAATGTTTACTATCTGCTCCCCACGTACACTTGACCTCTCACTTCCCCATTGTTGATGAATATTTCTTTAGAATTAGGTCTTTTATTTTATTTTACATATATACAGTTTTTATTGGTTTATTTATTTATTTATTTTATTTATATAGTTATTATTATTATTATTATTTATTTTTTTTTTTTTTTTTTTTTAACATAAAATATCCACACACATTCTCATGCACGCTTCATTCACACAAGGATCCTATACCTATCTCAAAACTGTTGTCCTTTGTCAGGGCATGGGGGAGGGAAGGATAACTCACAATCACACAGGGTGGCTACGTAGCATCACTACGTATTGCATATATACATGAAGGGAAAACATTCACATTAGATCACGCAAAATTGGAATCATACACACTTTCATACTATATATATATATATATATATATATATATATATATATATATATATATATATATATATATATATATATATATATATATATATTCAAATATTTACAGAGTGGAGGATAAATAACATAATATATACACATAAATCACAACTCTCTGATTAAATTGGTCTCAGTCAGATAGATCATCAGTCTATCGACCACATCCGGATGTTCATCACCCAGAAGGGTGGTTTGAGTTAGCGGTAGGCGGCGACCCCGGCAATACGCCACCAAGGGCCGCCTTTCCTCACGATAACGCACACAGTGAAGCAGGACGTGCTCGACAGATAGGGTGATATTACATGTGGAACACTGTGGTGGAAAGGTGTTGGCGATGTAGGGGAGCATGTGGGTGGGGAGGGTGCAGCCCATCCTGAGGCGTGCGAGGACCACTTCCTCTCGCCTTGTGGGGCGATTGGAGGAGGCCCACTCGCCCAGGATGGGTTTGGTGGTGTGGAGGTGGAGGTTGTCCCAGTGACTCTGCCACAGGAGTTTTGCTGATGATTTAACAACTGAGAGACATGACTGCAGATCCCGACGGAGGTTCCACGCTCCCTCGAGCTCTGCAGCAGACCGTGCTAGCATGTCAGCCTGTTCATTCCCGCGTATACTGGAATGTCCAGGCACCCAAATCAGTGAGAAGGATTTACGACATGAGTTTAACTTATTAACGATGTTGCCCTGGATTTCATTTGTATCCGTGCGGCCGGACTCTATTGCCTGAAGGGCTGACATAGAGTCCGTAAAATTATGATTGAATTATGAGGTGAATTTAAAGCATAATCTATGGCTTTTCAATTGCAAAAATTTCAGCAGAAAACACCGATGTATGGGTAGGCAGTCGGAACCTGAGGGCACATTCGCTCGACCACACACTTGCACCCACATATTCACCTGTCTTGGAGCCGTCTGTGTAGAGATGTAGGGATGGAGGGAGGCCAGTGACGAGGGCCCGGAAGTGTTGGTGGAGCTCCGCCTCGGCAAGAACAGCCTTCTTCCCCGGAAGCCAGCTCTTGATGAAGGTGGTTGTTGATTGCTTCCATGGGGGAAGAGTAGGTAGCACCAGGTGGTCTGTGTCGTCCAGTCGGATGCCGGTGAGCTGGCAGAGGGCGTTCAGACGCGTCGCGACTGGACGACAAGCTGCGGTGTGGAGGTGGTGGTGCTGCCATATAATTTTGGTTGCTGTTGTGCCGAGGGGAGCCTTCCGGGCTGTTTTATCCCAAAGGATAAAAGCAGGAAATTGCGACGAATGTCCAAGGGTGGTATATTGGCCTCTACCTCCATCCGCGCCACACGAGTGCAGCGCAGGGCTCCAAGACACATTCGCACACATTCATTCTGCAGTACATCCAATCTCCTCAGTGTTGGTTCCGACGCAGACCCATACACCAGTGAGCCATAGTCTAAATGAGAACGAATTAAGGACTTGTACACCATTAATAAAGATTTTCTGTCTGCTCCCCATGAAGTACCAGAAAGGTATTTGAGGACATTGATCTTTTTACGACAACGAATGAGCAATTCATTAACATGAGTCTTCCAATTGAGTCTGCTATCAAAATGCAGACCCAAGAACTTGACTGAATTTTGAAACGGTATCGGTTGGCCTTGAAGAGTTATTTGCAAATCAGGTACGTTACGTCTAGTGAAAACAACACCGATACACTTAGCAACTGAAAACTTAAATCCCCAAAGTGAGGCCCAATGCTGGACGGAATCAAGAGCATCCTGAATCCGCCCCGCCGAGAATTGTGCGTTAGGCGAGGAGTGCCATAACGCACAATCGTCGGCGTACAATGAGTATTTAAGATTCCTGGGGACGGGAGTTGTTGACAGAATATCATTAATCATTATACAAAATAAAATGGGACTAAGAACACTACCCTGCGGCACCTCGTTCTCCTGGACGAAAACGTCCGAGATTACGTTACCAGGAAGCTTGACAGAGAATGTTCTGTCCTGAAGAAAATTATAAACAAAAATGGGCAAGTTACCTCTGAAGCCATGAGCGTAGAGTTTCATGAGGATGCCGTGTCGCCATGTCATGTCGAAGGCTTTGTGGATGTCTAAAAACACCCCTATCATGAATTCTTTTTTGGCAAAAGCCTCTGAAATGCAATGCTCCAGGTGTGTTAGGTGATCCATCGTGCTTCGGTACTTCCGAAAGCCCGACTGCTGATCACCTAACAGCCCCTTCGCTTCTAAAACAAAAAGTAGCCTTCGCTTTACCATACGTTCCATGACCTTACATAGACAGCTCGTGAGCGCAATAGGACGAAACGCACTGGGGTCCGTAAGGCGTCCAGTCTTTTTGGGGATTGGGATGGTGTGGGCGAAGTGCCAGGACTGAAGGAAAGTGTAGGTGGTCCATATTCTATTGTAGAGCGTTAATAATTTTGAAAGGGAGTGGTGGCCGAGATTTTGTAACATGATATATGAAATATTGTCTGGACCAGGACTGGAGCCTTTACAGGATTTCAGGGCAAAGAGGAGTTCATCCAACATAAACTCTGTGTTGTAGTCTGAGTTTACGCCTCCTGTGGCAAAGTTTGGGACAGTGAGTTCTGCAGCCTCCTTCCTTGGAAGGAAGGTAGGGTCATAATAAGTTGTGCTGCTGGCCTGATGGAATTGGTGGGCTATGGCATTTGCTATTTCTGTTTTGTTATCAATTATATTATCATTTATTTTAAGGGTAGTGATAGGAATATATGGTTTTCTGTTGTTTAATATATTTATTGTTTGCCATACTTTGGAGAGAGGAGTGGTGCGGTTAACAGATGATATGAATTGTCTGAATGAGTCTTTCTTTGCATTACGGATGACTTTCCTTGCCTGAGCCCTTGCCTTTTATAGGCTATGAAATTTGCTTGACTGGGCTGCTGGCTGAAGTACCTGTATCGTCTATTGCGCTCACGAAGTGCTTGTCGGCAATCCGTTGTCCACCATGAGACTCCATGCTTAGTGTAAACTGCAGAAGTCTTCGGAATACAAGCCTCAGCGGCGTGTAATATGGATTGTGTTGCGTTGCTGACCATCGTGTCAATGTCCTCGCCAGATATATCCATGTCGGCAACCCCACGGAAGGTTGCCCAGTCTGCTCTCTTGAAGTTAAACTTGGGAGGGCGGGGGTGGGCGGGATGTCGCGTGCATAAGAGATGCAGATGGGCAGATGGTCACTTCCGTGGGAGTCGTCGATGACTTCCCAGGAGAAGTCAGGGAGTATATTTGGCGAGAGCAACGACAGATCAATGGCAGACGCGTTACCAGTCCGATCATCTACACGAGTCGCACTTCCATCGTTCAGAAGACAGAGGTTTGTCTGTAATAAAATGTTTACTATCTGCTCCCCACGTACACTTGACCTCTCACCTCCCCATTGTTGATGATGGGCGTTAAAGTCGCCAACAACTAGCCTGTTGCCCGGAAGCTGGCTAATAAGAGATGTAATGTCATCATCAACAATGGAGGTATTGGGAGGCAAGTAAAGGGAACAGATAGCCAGATACGTGTCGTTGAATCTCACCCTGCACGCGACCGCTTCCAGAGGTGTATTCAACGTCACTTCTGTTTGTGTCAGTGTTTTGTGTATGTATATGGCAACGCCGTGTCCCTCATATCTTCTATACGGATGGTAGTGTTTTAGCACTGCAGGATCAGGCTGATCCTGCAGTCTCGTCTCTGTAGACAAATAACGGACGGCCTGTGTATGTTCACTAAAAGTGACAAATATGGATCTTTATTCCGAATACTTCTGCAATTCCACTGTAACACCTTGAACATTATGGCTTAAGAGTTGTGGTGGCGGCCGTTTTCTTAGTCCTTTTGCGCTCAGAGGCGCTGCCGGGGGACCTCTCCCGGCCCTTACTAATGGTGACATCCATCGATTCATCAATTGTTAACTCCCCGGAGCTCGTCGAGAGGGAGCGAGCGTGTGAACTCCTTCTCGACGGCGCGGGAGCGGCGACGACATGAGAAGGGCGTTGACGTTCAAGCTTTGTTAAATTTAATTTATTAGACTTGTCTGTCTTCTCACCCTTACTGGGAGTACGAGAAATAGCAGACAGGTATGGAGCAGAGGAAGTTATAGGAGTAGAGGTTTTAGTAGTAGTAGTAGTAGTAGTAGTAGTTTTAGCAGATGATGAGGCAGAGGTTGAAGGGGAATCAGTGGTGGTAGATGGAGCAGGCAGCAGGTCGCTGAGGTCAGTCTGGATGGAAACAGTACACATCTTAGGTGGAGCCCTTACTGTTGAAGCGTAGGAGACGTTTGAAGCAGGCGCGGCCTGCGTCTGCTTCACTCGCATCCTTGCTTCATAGTAAGAGATCCCTTCAGTAGCCTTAACCGTGCAGATCTCTTTCTCCACTTTCCACGCGGGACAATCGCGTGAAAAAGTGGAGTGAGCACCTTCACAATTACGGCACTTCTCTACCATGGACGTGCACTGGTCCACAGAGTGGACCTCTCCTGCGCATCTACCGCAGTAAGCGTGGGAAGACCGACAAGCGTTACCATGGTGACCATAAAGCTGGCACTTGAAACAACGGAGAGGATTCGGAATGTAGGGACGAATGGGAACCGACTCGTACCCTACATGAATCCTCTCTGGCAACTTAGCAGCACTGAAGGTGAGAATGACTGAAGCTGTGCTCCTTCTTGTACCGTCAACCATTTTAGTAATTTTCCGAGCCTCAATGACATCCTGATCAGTCATGCAATCGACGATCTCGGTCGGTTCCATATCCACAAAATCGCGGTGGGAAGCGACTCCCCGACACGAGTTCATGGACACTGGAATCGAAGCCTCGATCTCGATGTCATGAATGAACCGGAGCTTCAACAATGATTTGACTTGACTTACGTTAACTGTCTGAACAAGTAAATCACCACTGGCAAGTTTTTTAACATTAGCAACATTTCCATTATTACAATCGATGACCTTCTTTATTATAAAAGAATTAACCGTAGACAGGCGGGTGTTCGTCTTAGAATGGAAAGTCACATACGTCGCTTTAGAGGGTCAATAGACAGTCTGGCAGTCGGGGGTCGTCGATCAGTGTCCTCCCTCTCCCTTACGGGGGGAGGGCAGGAAGGTCCGTCAGGCATGGAGGGGGGGTACACCCCCCTCCTGCAGGAGGAGCGGGACACAAGTGGGAGGAGGTCAGGGAGGAGTTACCTAATGTCAGATTGTCCTGCCAAACCACTCTAGGGGGGCCGGACGGTGTTAATTCACCCCAAAAGCACGCTCACTGAGGCGGATCCTCCGTAGGTGTGAGAGAAAAGACAATCTGACAACCTGGCAACAGACACCTTCTGTTGCCGCTAAGGAGAGGACAGTGAAAAGGCAAAGCTAAAAACACGGGACAATGGGAAACCTAACTTTATTTGACTAATACCTAAGCCTGATGGGCGTACAAAAAATCCACACAGAGGTGGGTGAAGGACAGAGCGCAGGACGACACGTGTTTACAGCACGGTGTCTTGGCCGAGTCTTTGTGTGGATGCAGGCCTTTTTTTTTTTTTTTTTTTTTTTTTTTTTTTGGCCATCACCCTGTCTTGGGTATTAGGCCATTTTTATATTTCATTGTTTTTTTGTGACTTTTATATTTCTTTAGAATTAGGTCTTTTATTTTATTTTACATATATACAGTTTTTTATTGGTTTATTTATTTATTTATTTTATTTATATAGTTATTATTATTATTATTATTTTTTTTTTTTTTTTTTTTTTTTTTAACAAAATATCCACACACATTCTCATGCACGCTTCATTCACACAAGGATCCTATACCTATCTCAAAACTGTTGTCCTTTGTCAGGGCATGGGGGAGGGAAGGATAACTCACAATCACACAGGGTGGCTACGTAGCATCACTACGTATTGCATATATACATGAAGGGAAAACATTCACATTAGATCACGCAAAATTGGAATCATACACACTTTCATACTTTTATTTACATATATATATATATATATATATATATATATATATATATATATATATATATATATATATATATATATATATATATATATATATATATATATTTACAGAGTGGAGGATAAATAACATAATATATACACATAAATCACAACTCTCTGATTAAATTGGTCTCAGTCAGATAGATCATCAGTCTATCGACCACATCCGGATGTTCATCACCCAGAAGGGTGGTTTGAGTTAGCGGTAGGCGGCGACCCCGGCAATACGCCACCAAGGGCCGCCTTTCCTCACGATAACGCACACAGTGAAGCAGGACGTGCTCGACAGATAGGGTGATATTACATGTGGAACACTGTGGTGGAAAGGTGTTGGCGATGTAGGGGAGCATGTGGGTGGGAGGGTGCAGCCCATCCTGAGGCGTGCGAGGACCACTTCCTCTCGCCTTGTGGGGCGATTGGAGGAGGCCCACTCGCCCAGGATGGGTTTGGTGGTGTGGAGGTGGAGGTTGTCCCAGTGACTCTGCCACAGGAGTTTTGCTGATGATTTAACAACTGAGAGACATGACTGCAGATCCCGACGGAGGTTCCACGCTCCCTCGAGCTCTGCAGCAGACCGAGCTAGCATGTCAGCCTGTTCATTCCCGCGTATACTGGAATGTCCAGGCACCCAAACCAGTGAGAAGGATTTACGACATGAGTTTAACTTATTAACGATGTTGCCCTGGATTTCATTTGTATCCGTGCGGCCGGACTCTATTGCCTGAAGGGCTGACATAGAGTCCGTAAAATTATGATTGAATTATGAGGTGAATTTAAAGCATAATCTATGGCTTTTCAATTGCAAAAATTTCAGCAGAAAACACCGATGTATGGGTAGGCAGTCGGAACCTGAGGGCACATTCGCTCGACCACACACTTGCACCCACACATTCACCTGTCTTGGAGCCGTCTGTGTAGAGATGTAGGGATGGAGGGAGGCCAGTGACGAGGGCCCGGAAGTGTTGGTGGAGCTCCGCCTCGGCAAGAACAGCCTTCTTCCCGGAAGCCAGCTCTTGATGAAGGTGGTTGTTGATTGCTTCCATGGGGGAAGAGTAGGTAGCACCAGGTGGTCTGTGTCGTCCAGTCGGATGCCGGTGAGCTGGCAGAGGGCGTTCAGACGCGTCGCGACTGGACGACAAGCTGCATTGTGGAGGTGGTGGTGCTGCCATATAATTTTGGTTGCTGTTGTTACCGAGGGAGCTTCCGGGCTGTTTTATCCCAAAGGATAAAAGCAGGAAATTGCGACGAATGTCCAAGGGTGGTATATTGGCCTCTACCTCCATCCGCGCCACACGAGTGCAGCGCAGGGCTCCAAGACACATTCGCACACATTCATTCTGCAGTACATCCAATCTCCTCAGTGTTGGTTCCGACGCAGACCCATACACCAGTGAGCCATAGTCTAAATGAGAACGAATTAAGGACTTGTACACCATTAATAAAGATTTTCTGTCTGCTCCCCATGAAGTACCAGAAAGGTATTTGAGGACATTGATCTTTTTACGACAACGAATGAGCAATTCATTAACATGAGTCTTCCAATTGAGTCTGCTATCAAAATGCAGACCCAAGAACTTGACTGAATTTTGAAACGGTATCGGTTGGCCTTGAAGAGTTATTTGCAAATCAGGTACGTTACGTCTAGTGAAAACAACACCGATACACTTAGCAACTGAAAACTTAAATCCCCAAAGTGAGGCCCAATGCTGGACGGAATCAAGAGCATCCTGAATCCGCCCCGCCGAGAATTGTGCGTTAGGCGAGGAGTGCCATAACGCACAATCGTCGGCGTACAATGAGTATTTAAGATTCCTGGGGACGGGAGTTGTTGACAGAATATCATTAATCATTATACAAAATAAAATGGGACTAAGAACACTACCCTGCGGCACCCCGTTCTCCTGGACGAAAACGTCCGAGATTACGTTACCAGGAAGCTTGACAGAGAATGTTCTGTCCTGAAGAAAATTATAAACAAAAATGGGCAAGTTACCTCTGAAGCCATGAGCGTAGAGTTTCATGAGGATGCCGTGTCGCCATGTCATGTCGAAGGCTTTGTGGATGTCTAAAAACACCCCTATCATGAATTCTTTTTGGCAAAAGCCTCTGAAATGCAATGCTCCAGGTGTGTTAGGTGATCCATCGTGCTTCGGTACTTCCGAAAGCCCGACTGCTGATCACCTAACAGCCCCTTCGCTTCTAAAACAAAAGTAGCCTTCGCTTTACCATACGTTCCATGACCTTACATAGACAGCTCGTGAGCGCAATAGGACGAAACGCACTGGGGTCCGTAAGGCGTCCAGTCTTTTTGGGGATTGGGATGGTGTGGGCGAAGTGCCAAGACTGAGGAAAGTGTAGGTGGTCCATATTCTATTGTAGAGCGTTAATAATTTTGAAAGGGAGTGGTGGCCGAGATTTTGTAACATGATATATGAAATATTGTCTGGACCAGGACTGGAGCCTTTACAGGATTTCAGGGCAAAGAGGAGTTCATCCAACGTAAACTCTGTGTTGTAGTCTGAGTTTACGCCTCCTGTGGCAAAGTTTGGGACAGTGAGTTCTGCAGCCTCCTTCCTTGGAAGGAAGGTAGGGTCATAATAAGTTGTGCTGCTGGCCTGATGGAATTGGTGGGCTATGGCATTTGCTATTTCTGTTTTGTTATCAATTATATTATCATTTATTTTAAGGGTAGTGATAGGAATATATGGTTTTCTGTTGTTTAATATATTTATTGTTTGCCATACTTTGGAGAGAGGAGTGGTGCGGTTAACAGATGATATGAATTGTCTGAATGAGTCTTTCTTTGCATTACGGATGACTTTCCTTGCCTGAGCCCTTGCCTTTTATAGGCTATGAAATTTGCTTGACTGGGCTGCTGGCTGAAGTACCTGTATCGTCTATTGCGCTCACGAAGTGCTTGTCGGCAATCCGTTGTCCACCATGAGACTCCATGCTTAGTGTAAACTGCAGAAGTCTTCGGAATACAAGCCTCAGCGGCGTGTAATATGGATTGTGTTGCGTTGCTGACCATCGTGTCAATGTCCTCGCCAGATATATCCACGTCGGCAACCCCACGGAAGGTTGCCCAGTCTGCTCTCTTGAAGTTAAACTTGGGAGGGCGGGGTGGGCGGGATGTCGCGTGCATAAGAGATGCAGATGGGCAGATGGTCACTTCCGTGGGAGTCGTCGATGACTTCCCAGGAGAAGTCAGGGAGTATACCTGGCGAGAGCAACGACAGATCAATGGCAGACGCGTTACCAGTCCGATCATCTACACGAGTCGCACTTCCATCGTTCAGAAGACAGAGGTTTGTCTGTAATAAAATGTTTACTATCTGCTCCCCACGTACACTTGACCTCTCACTTCCCCATTGTTGATGATGGGCGTTAAAGTCGCCAACAACTAGCCTGTTGCCCGGAAGCTGGCTAATAAGAGATGTAATGTCATCATCAACAATGGAGGTATTGGGAGGCAAGTAGAGGGAACAGATAGCCAGATACGTGTCGTTGAATCTCACCCTGCACGCGACCGCTTCCAGAGGTGTATTCAACGTCACTTCTGTTTGTGTCAGTGTTTTGTGTATGTATATGGCAACGCCGTGTCCCTCATATCTTCTATACGGATGGTAGTGTTTTAGCACTGCAGGATCAGGCTGATCCTGCAGTCTCGTCTCTGTAGACAAATAACGGACGGCCTGTGTATGTTCACTAAAAGTGACAAATATGGATCTTTATTCCGAATACTTCTGCAATTCCACTGTAACACCTTGAACATTATGGCTTAAGAGTTGTGGTGGCGGCCGTTTTCTTAGTCCTTTTGCGCTCAGAGGCGCTGCCGGGGGACCTCTCCCGGCCCTTACTAATGGTGACATCCATCGATTCATCAATTGTTAACTCCCCGGAGCTCGTCGAGAGGGAGCGAGCGTGTGAACTCCTTCTCGACGGCGCGGGAGCGGCGACGACATGAGAAGGGCGTTGACGTTCAAGCTTTGTTAAATTTAATTTATTAGACTTGTCTGTCTTCTCACCCTTACTGGGAGTACGAGAAATAGCAGACAGGTATGGAGCAGAGGAAGTTATAGGAGTAGAGGTTTTAGTAGTAGTAGTAGTAGTATTTAGCAGATGATGAGGCAGAGGTTGAAGGGGAATCAGTGGTGGTAGATGGAGCAGGCAGCAGGTCGCTGAGGTCAGTCTGGATAGCAACAGTACACATCTTAGGTGGAGCCCTTACTGTTGAAGCGTAGGAGACGTTTGAAGCAGGCGCGGCCTGCGTCTGCTTCACTCGCATCCTTGCTTCATAGTAAGAGATCCTTCAGTAGCCTTAACCGTGCAGACCTCTTTCTCCACTTTCCACGCGGGACATTCGCGTGAAAAAGTGGAGTGAGCACCTTCACAATTACGGCACTTCTCTACTATGGATGTGCACTGGTCCGCAGAGTGACCCTCTCCTGCGCATCTACCGCAGTAAGCGTGGGAAGACCGACAAGCGTTACCATGGTGACCATAAAGCTGGCACTTGAAACAACGGAGAGGATTCGGAATGTAGGGACGAACGGGAACCGACTCGTACCCTACATGAATCCTCTCTGGCAACTTAGCAGCACTGAAGGTGAGAATGACTGATGCTGTGCTCCTTCTTGTACCGTCAACCATTTTAGTAATTTTCCGAGCCTCAATGACATCCTGATCAGTCATGCAATCGACGATCTCGGTCGGTTCCATATCCACAAAATCGCGGTGGGAAGCGACTCCCCGACACGAGTTCATGGACACTGGAATCGAAGCCTCGATCTCGATGTCATGAATGAACCGGAGCTTCAACAATGATTTGACTTGATTTACGTTAACTGTCTGAACAAGTAGATCACCACTAGCAAGTTTTTTCACATTAACAACATTTCCATTATTACAATCAATGACCTTCTTTATTATAAAAGAATTAACAGTAGACAGGCGGGTGTTCGTCTTGGAATGTAGAGTCACATACGTCGCTTTAGAGGGTCAATAGACAGTCTGGCAGTCGGGGTCGTCGATCAGTGTCCTCCCTCTCCTTACGGGGAGGGCAGGAAGGTCCGTCAGGCATGGAGGGTACACCCCTCCTGCAGGAGGAGCAGGACACAAGTGGGAGGAGGTCAGGAGGAGTTACCTAATGTCAGATTGTCCTGCCAAACCACTCTAGGGGGGCCGGACGGTGTTAATTCACCCCAAAAGCACGCTCACTGAGGCGGATCCTCCGTAGGTGTGAGAGGAAAGACAATCTGACAACCTGGCAACAGACACCTTCTGTTGCCGCTAAGGAGAGGACAGTGAAAAGGCAAAGCTAAAAACACGGGACAATGGGAAACCTAACTTTATTTGACTAATACCTAAGCCTGATGGGCGTACAAAAAATCCACACAGAGGTGGGTGAAGGACAGAGCGCAGGACGACACGTGTTTACAGCACGGTGTCTTGGCCGAGTCTTTGTGTGGATTTTTTTTTTTTTTTTTTTTTTTTTTTTTTTTTTTGGCCATCACCCTGTCTTGGGTATTAGGCCATTTTTATATTTCATTGTTTTTTTGTGACTTTTATATTTCTTTAGAATTAGGTCTTTTATTTTATTTTACATATATACAGTTTTTTATTGGTTTATTTATTTATTTATTTTATTTATATAGTTATTATTATTATTATTTTTTTTTTTTTTTTTTTTTTTTTTTTTAACAAAATATCCACACATTCTCATGCACGCTTCATTCACACAGGATCCTATACCTATCTCAAAACTGTTGTCCTTTGTCAGGGCATGGGGAGGGAAGGATAACTCACAATCACACAGGGTGGCTACGTAGTATCACTACGTATTGCATATATACATGAAGGAAAACATTCACATTAGATCACGCAAAATTGGAATCATACACACTTTCATACTTTTATATATATATATATATATATATATATATATATATATATATATATATATATATATATATATATATATATATATATATATATATATTTACAGAGTGGAGGATAAATAACATAATATATACACATAAATCACAACTCTCTGATTAAATTGGTCTCAGTCAGATAGATCATCAGTCTATCGACCACATCCGGATGTTCATCACCCAGAAGGGTGGTTTGAGTTAGCGGAGGCGGCGACCCCGGCAATACGCCACCAAGGGCCGCCTTTCCTCACGATAACGCACACAGTGAAGCAGGACGTGCTCGACAGAGAGGGTGATATTACAGCTGGAACACTGTGGTGGAAGGTGTTGGCGATGTAGGGGAGCATGTGGGTGGGAGGGTGCAGCCCATCCTGAGGCGTGCGAGGACCACTTCCTCTCGCCTTGTGGGGCGATTGGAGGAGGCCCACTCGCCCAGGATGGGTTTGGTGGTGTGGAGGTGGAGGTTGTCCCAGTGACTCTGCCACAGGAGTTTTGCTGATGATTTAACAACTGAGAGACATGACTGCAGATCCCGACGGAGGTTCCACGCTCCCTCGAGCTCTGCAGCAGACCGAGCTAGCATGTCAGCCTGTTCATTCCCGCGTATACTGGAATGTCCAGGCACCCAAACCAGCGAGAAGGATTTATGACATGAATTCAACTTATTAATGATGTTGCCCTGGATTTCATTTGTATCCGTGCGGCCGGACTCTATTGCCTGAAGGGCTGACATAGAGTCCGAAAAATGATGATTGAATTATGAATTGAATTTAAAGCATAATCTATGGCTTTGTCAATAGCAAAAATTTCAGCAGAAAACACTGATGTATGGGTAGGCAGTCGGAACTTGAGGGCACATTCACTCGACCACACACTTGCACCCACACATTCACCTGTCTTGGAGCCGTCTGTGTAGAGATGTAGGGATGGAGGAGGCCAGCGACGAGGGCTCGGAAGTGTTGGTGGAGCTCCACCTCGGTAACCACAGCCTTCTTCCCGGAAGCCAGTTGATGAAAGGTGGTTGTTGATTGCTTCCATGGGGAAGGGTGGGTAGCACCAGGTGGTCTGTGTCGTCCAGTCTCATGCCCGTTTGCTGGCAGAGCGTGTTCAGACTGACTGAGACTGGACGACAAGCCGCATTGTGGAGGTGGTGGTGCTGCCATATAATCTTGTTTGCTGTGTTACCGAGGGAGCTTTCCGGGCTGTTTTATCCCATGAGATAAAAGCAGGGCGTCGCGACGTAGTTGTAGGGTGGTATATTGGCCTCAACCTCCATCCGCGCCACACGAGTGCAGCGCAGGGCTCCAAGACACATTCGCACACATTCATTCTGCAGTACATCCAATCTCCTCAGTGTTGGTTCCGACGCAGACCCATACACCAGTGAGCCATAGTCTAAATGAGAACGAATTAAGGACTTGTACACCATTAATAAAGATTTTCTGTCTGCTCCCATGAAGTACCAGAAAGGTATTTGAGGACATTGATCTTTTTACGACAACGAATGAGCAATTCATTAACATGAGTCTTCCAATTGAGTCTGCTATCAAAATGCAGACCCAAGAACTTGACTGAATTTTGAAACGGTATCGGTTGGCCTTGAAGAGTTATTTGCAAATCAGGTACGTTACGTCTAGTGAAAACAACACCGATACACTTAGCAACTGAAAACTTAAATCCCCAAAGTGAGGCCCAATGCTGGACGGAATCAAGAGCATCCTGAATCCGCCCCGCCGAGAATTGTGCGTTAGGCGAGGAGTGCCATAACGCACAATCGTCGGCGTACAATGAGTATTTAAGATTCCTGGGGACGGGAGTTGTTGACAGAATATCATTAATCATTATACAAAATAAAATGGGACTAAGAACACTACCCTGCGGCACCCCGTTCTCCTGGACGAAAACGTCCGAGATTACGTTACCAGGAAGCTTGACAGAGAATGTTCTGTCCTGAAGAAAATTATAAACAAAATGGGCAAGTTACCTCTGAAGCCATGAGCGTAGAGTTTCATGAGGATGCCGTGTCGCCATGTCATGTCGAAGGCTTTGTGGATGTCTAAAAACACCCCTATCATGAATTCTTTTTGGCAAAAGCCTCTGAAATGCAATGCTCCAGGTGTGTTAGGTGATCCATCGTGCTTCGGTACTTCCGAAAGCCCGACTGCTGATCACCTAACAGCCCTTCGCTTCTAAAACAAAAAGTAGCCTTCGCTTTACCATACGTTCCATGACCTTACATAGACAGCTCGTGAGCGCAATAGGACGAAACGCACTGGGGTCCGTAAGGCGTCCAGTCTTTTTGGGGATTGGTATTGTGTGGGCGAAGTGCCAAGACTGAGGAAAGTGTAGGTGGTCCATATTCTATTGTAGAGCGTTAATAATTTTGAAAGGGAGTGGTGGCCGAGATTTTGTAACATGATATATGAAATATTGTCTGGACCAGGACTGGAGCCTTTACAGGATTTCAGGGCAAAGAGGAGTTCATCCAACGTAAACTCTGTGTTGTAGTCTGAGTTTACGCCTCCTGTGGCAAAGTTTGGGACAGTGAGTTCTGCAGCCTCCTTCCTTGGAAGGAAGGTAGGGTCATAATAAGTTGTGCTGCTGGCCTGATGGAATTGGTGGGCTATGGCATTTGCTATTTCTGTTTTGTTATCAATTATATTATCATTTATTTTAAGGGTAGTGATAGGAATATATGGTTTTCTGTTGTTTAATATATTTATTGTTTGCCATACTTTGGAGAGAGGAGTGGTGCGGTTAACAGATGATATGAATTGTCTGAATGAGTCTTTCTTTGCATTACGGATGACTTTCCTTGCCTGAGCCCTTGCCTTTTATAGGCTATGAAATTTGCTTGACTGGGCTGCTGGCTGAAGTACCTGTATCGTCTATTGCGCTCACGAAGTGCTTGTCGGCAATCCGTTGTCCACCATGAGACTCCATGCTTAGTGTAAACTGCAGAAGTCTTCGGAATACAAGCCTCAGCGGCGTGTAATATGGATTGTGTTGCGTTGCTGACCATCGTGTCAATGTCCTCGCCAGATATATCCACGTCGGCAACCCCACGGAAGGTTGCCCAGTCTGCTCTCTTGAAGTTAAACTTGGGAGGGCGGGGGTGGGCGGGATGTCGCGTGCATAAGAGATGCAGATGGGCAGATGGTCACTTCCGTGGAGTCGTCGATGACTTCCCAGGAGAAGTCAGGAGTATACCTGGCGAGAGCAACGACAGATCAATGGCAGACGCGTTACCAGTCCGATCATCTACACGAGTCGCACTTCCATCGTTCAGAAGACAGAGGTTTGTCTGTAATAAAATGTTTACTATCTGCTCCCCACGTACACTTGACCTCTCACTTCCCCATTGTTGATGATGGGCGTTAAAGTCGCCAACAACTAGCCTGTTGCCCGGAAGCTGGCTAATAAGAGATGTAATGTCATCATCAACAATGGAGGTATTGGGAGGCAAGTAGAGGAACAGATAGCCAGATACGTGTCGTTGAATCTCACCCTGCACGCGACCGC
The DNA here is from genome assembly GCF_017591435.1 of Portunus trituberculatus. NCBI lineage: Eukaryota > Metazoa > Arthropoda > Malacostraca > Decapoda > Portunidae > Portunus > Portunus trituberculatus. The sequence goes on along the minus strand of NC_059287.1, from coordinate 7,985,685 downwards.
TTCCAGAGGTGTATTCAACGTCACTTCTGTTTGTGTCAGTGTTTTGTGTATGTATATAGCAACGCCGTGTCCCTCATATCTTCTATACGGATGGTAGTGTTTTAGCACTGCAGGATCAGGCTGATCCTGTAGTCTCGTCTCTGTAGACAAATAACGGACGGCCTGTGTATGTTCACTAAAAGTGACAAATATGGATCTTTATTCCGAATACTTCTGCAATTCCACTGTAACACCTTGAACATTATGGCTTAAGAGTTGTGGTGGCGGCCGTTTTCTTAGTCCTTTTGCGCTCAGAGGCGCTGCCGGGGGACCTCTCCCGGCCCTTACTAATGGTGACATCCATCGATTCATCAATTGTTAACTCCCCGGAGCTCGTCGAGAGGGAGCGAGCGTGTGAACTCCTTCTCGACGGCGCGGGAGCGGCGACGACATGAGAAGGGCGTTGACGTTCAAGCTTTGTTAAATTTAATTTATTAGACTTGTCTGTCTTCTCACCCTTACTGGGAGTACGAGAAATAGCAGACAGGTATGGAGCAGAGGAAGTTATAGGAGTAGAGGTTTTAGTAGTAGTAGTAGTAGATTTAGCAGATGATGAGGCAGAGGTTGAAGGGGAATCAGTGGTGGTAGATGGAGCAGGCAGCAGGTCGCTGAGGTCAGTCTGGATAGCAACAGTACACATCTTAGGTGGAGCCCTTACTGTTGAAGCGTAGGAGACGTTTGAAGCAGGCGCGGCCTGCGTCTGCTTCACTCGCATCCTTGCTTCATAGTAAGAGATCCTTCAGTAGCCTTAACCGTGCAGACCTCTTTCTCCACTTTCCACGCGGGACAATCGCGTGAAAAAGTGGAGTGAGCACCTTCACAATTACGGCACTTCTCTACCATGGATGTGCACTGGTCCACAGAGTGGCCCTCTCCTGCGCATCTACCGCAGTAAGCGTGGGAAGACCGACAAGCGTTACCATGGTGACCATAAAGCTGGCACTTGAAACAACGGAGAGGATTCGGAATGTAGGGACGAACGGGAACCGACTCGTACCCTACATGAATCCTCTCTGGCAACTTAGCAGCACTGAAGGTGAGAATGACTGATGCTGTGCTCCTTCTTGTACCGTCAACCATTTTAGTAATTTTCCGAGCCTCAATGACATCCTGATCAGTCATGCAATCAACGATCTCGGTCGGTTCCATATCCACAAAATCGCGGTGGGAAGCGACTCCCCGACACGAGTTCATGGACACTGGAATCGAAGCCTCGATCTCTATGTCATGAATGAACCGGAGCTTCAACAATGATTTAACTTGATTTACGTTAAGTGTCTGAACAAGTAAGTAGATCACCACTAGCAAGTTTTTTCACATTAACGACATTTCCTATGTTACAGTGTCAAGGGTTCCAAGATGGGTGCTGCTATCGGAAGGTAAAACAAACATGAGAGAATGGTTAAGACACCATTTACTATTCCAATAACCAATAACCACCAAACAGCCTCACAAATAACAGAACCTTCTGCTGGAAGGTTGCAGCACTCTGGACTCAGCAGCGACACTCAGCTCGGCTTCCATCCGTCTTGCGTCCCTTCGTCTCGTGTGGCGAGGGCGGGGCAGCACAGCTCCGCCCTTGTAGGTGGCGTTGAAGTGGTAGGCGAAGGAGGCGCAGGAGGAGAAGGGCGTCAGGTGCACAGCAGTGACGGGAGTCGGAGCGTGGTAAGGAGAGGGTAGCAGCACTCAGGACCAGCCCACGGCTCTGAGGTAACCACGGTGAGAGCAGAGCCAGCCAGCGTAGGAGGAAGTGAGCAGGACGAGGCTCAGCTTCTGTCTGCCGAGGAAGGCGAGCTGCAGGAGCCACGTCAACTCCTACTGACGCTCGAGAAGCCGCGGTGGCCGCTTGAGAAGCTTCGGTGGGTTGCTCAGATGAAGCGCCGAGCAACTGGGTTAATAACGAGCGCCGACGGTCGAGTGTCGGATAGGTGAAGGTCGTTGGCCTCGTTCAGGTGGTAGTTGCCCTCACACAGGCCCCCATAGAAGAATCTACTCCAGGTAGATTATAACAACTACCACATGAAAAGAAAGAACATACATGTTAAGAAAAGGAGGAGGCACTGGTGAGGTTGGTTTCAAGGCGCCTTAGGCTGGGAGTCTGCTCATTAAATCTGCTCCCACGTTGTCCTTCCCAGCAATATGGACGACTCTGAACCGGTAGGCTTGTAGACTTAAGGCCCATCTCAACACCCTATCATTCTTGCCTTTAAAGGTTTCCAAGTACAACAAGGGCTTGTGGTCCACTTCTAATATGAATTCACGACCTCTGAGATAATAGTCAAAGCGGAGCACACCAAACACAACAGCAAGACACTCACGTTCTATGGTGGAATACCTCTTTTCCCGGTCCAGGAGCTTCCTGCTGGCATAGGCGACAGGATGAGGCACCCCCTGATGGTATTGCAGCAGAACAGATCCTAGTCCGTGACTTGAAGCGTCAGGCAATTTCTCCTCCACGACGGGAACGGTGCTGTCCTGGGGTTCGCTTGTTTCGAGAGATTGAATCTCGTCGAGAACATGGAGCCTGTTAACAACTGCTCGTCGATGGTATCTTTTAAGTAGATTGGCGTGGTATAGTTTAGGCCCACGAGGCTCGTCTATAAGGTAATCAACATTACCACGTCTTTCAAGGACCTTGTATGGACCATTCCATGCTACCAATAACTTGCTTGTGTGGCTGGGAAGAAGAACTAGTACCTCGTCACCTGGATTAAACTTCCTGTCCTGAGATTTAAGATCAAAATAGGACTTGTAACGGGCAGTACTTACATCAGCTGCTTGAGCAGCAAGCTGGGCACATTCTGACAACTTGTTTCGAAGTTCCAGGACGTATTGGAAGCTGGTTCTTTCTTCTCCCTGGATGTCCTGATTATCCCACAACTCCTTCAACACCGTGAGAGGTCCTCGAACAGAGCGTCCATATAGTAGTTCAAAGGGGGAGAACCCGGTCCGATCACTGGGGATTTCCCTGAGGGCGAAGAGCGTGGGAACGAGGTAACGGTGCCACTCCTGGGTTTGTCAGCACAGAGCTTGCGCAGAGCTGCCTTGAGAGGACCATGGAGCCTCTCTATGCGTCCATTGCCACTGGGATGGAAAGGAGTTGTGAAAATAGGTTTAACACCAAGCAGCTTATGTAACTCTGATAACAGACTGGAGGTAAACTGAGTTCCTCGATCAGAGAGGATTTCTCTAGGAATTCCTACACGTGCAAATATCACTAGTAAGGCTTCAGCTACTGATACTGAGTCTATGTCCTTAAGTGGCAGGGCCTCTGGAAACCCAGTTGCAAAATCTATTAAGGTAAGAATGTGTCTATGGCCCTCGGAAGATGGAGGAGAAAGAGGTCCAACGAGGTCAATGGCGACTCGGGAAAAAGGCTCGGTGATCACAGGTAGGGGCTGAAGAGGGACAGGACGCACCCGGCCCTTTGATGACATCCGTTGGCACTTGTCACAAGAGCGGCAGTAGGCACGGATATCCGCTCCCATACCTGGCCAAAAGAAATGTTCATAAATTTTCAACTCAGTCTTGCGGTGAGAGAAATGTCCAGCCAAGGGACTCTCGTGGGCCACTGAGAGTATGATCTGGCGACACTCACTTGGGACAACCAGGCATTGTTGGCCTACCTTATTTGGAAGCTGAGAAGTGAGGCACTTGCGGTAGAGAAGCCCATTGACGTACAGGTACTGGAAGGACGACCCGTTCCTGGCTTTCTCAACTTCTCCCGTAGAGGCTTTCTGTCGTACCCCAGTTAAGGAAGGACACGAGGCTTGCAGTTGGTTGAACTCTTGAGGGTCATGGAGAGAGGCTGAAGTTCTGGAAGTACCAGAGGATGCAGTCTTTTCATCCTTCCGGCACGGGTGGTAACAGCGTGTACTTGGTCAGCCGAAGACACAGTCGAAGCACTGGTAGAAACCTCCGGCTGCAGCTCTGATGACAAGGATGCCCTGCTGGAATCAGGAAGAGGAGCTGGAGAAGGATTAGAGACCTGGGGATCCATAACTCCCGGGATGTTTCCTATCAGAGCGCCAGCAAACTTTATAGGAGCTCTCACCACCTCAGTCCAACCAGTGTAGAAGGGGCAGCGCACGTAGCACTTTACAACTGGGAATTTGTCTACTCTTCCCAAGTAGTCAGCTAGGAAATCTTGGGACAACTCTCCACATCTACGTCTGGAAGCACCTCTTCTGAGACTACCACACACGAGCAGCCAGTGTCACGGATGATGTTCGAGCTCCAAGATCCGTTAATGGTGCCCGAGACAGAATAGTTTGGGACACTCTTGTCACCAAGGCAAAACCCAACCTTAGGAGTCGACTTACCCGCTTCCCAATCCTTGAAGGCGCGGGGATTCTTAGGGCAGCGCGGCCGAATATGGCCGTCTTCTCCACACTGGTGGCACGTAATTTTCTTAGGGGTGGACTGGACAGAGGACTTGCTGGAGTCACCTTGAGATGATGTAGGGCTTACCCCAGAGGCAGCTTTAGAAGTTCCTCGGGAACTAGAAGAGTAGGCTTTCGGGTAGGCGTGACGGGCAGATGACCAGTCGTCGGCAAGCCTTACTGCGTCGGGAAGGTCTGTCGGCCGACGCTCCTTGATGAAAACCCTCAAATCTGGAGAAAGATTAGTCAAAAACTGGTCAAGCAGGATGAATTTTTTAAGACCTTCAAAAGTGTGGGCGACATCAGATGCCTCCGACCATGCCTGGAACAGTCGAGTCAGATGGACAGAGAACTGCTGATAATTTTCCCCAACCCTAATCCTGGCTTGGCGGAACTCCAGACGGTAGTTGTCGGCGGTCTTACTGAACCCAGTGAGGAGAGCTTTCTTCAGAAGAGCGTAATCTTCAGTTATGTCAGCAGACAACGACGTATACAGTTCAGTAGCCTTACCCGTGAGGAGACACCCAAGTCTTGCAGCGTAGCTATCCTTATCAATCTGGAGTAGTTCAGCCACCCTTTCAAAGCGCACGAGGAAGTTGCTTATATCATCTCCCTCTTGATAAGTTGGCAACTTCGGTCCTCTGACGTTCTCACAGGAAGAAGTACTCACTTTTCCTTGACCGGTGCTGCGGGCGAGCTGTATCTCCTTCTCAGCTTGAAGCTTAGCAAGTTGGAAGTCTCTCTCAGCAGCTCTTTCTTCTCTCTCTGCTAGGAGCCGCTTCTCTTCTCTCTCGGTAGCTCGCTGGTCCCTCTCAATAGCTTGTTGTTGTAGAACATACTGACCAAGCTCAGCACCCTCAAGACCCAAAGCATCGGCCTGAGCCTTAAAAACATCAAAGCTAGACATAGCGTGAAATCACAATGTAAATAGATCAAACACTCAAGATATAACCAGACAACCCAACAATAAGAGCAATAAGGACCCAGAGAGAAAAGATAAGTGAAAGGATAGAAAACCCAAAACAATAAGTGTGGAAGAAACAATGGTAACAAAACAGCCCTGAAAAAGGGCACAAGACAACAGTCAACACAACACTAGGAGTGCTTGTGTAGAACAAAAGTAGTTTCCAACAACACGATTGAAAACAAAAGGGGTTACCATCAACAAACCCTACCGCAGGCATACAGGAGCCACAGAAGAACGGTAGAGGATGAACACTTGCTTCCGGGCCGCAGACAGCAAGTGGCGCGCATGGGCGACTTCATAGACCCTTCCAAATAGCAGTTGACCCAATCCTGGCGAGGTCGCCACGTGTCAAGGGTTCCAAGATGGGTGCTGCTATCGGAAGGTAAAACAAACATGAGAGAATGGTTAAGACACCATTTACTATTCCAATAACCAATAACCACCAAACAGCCTCACAAATAACAGAACCTTCTGCAGGAAGGTTGCAGCACTCTGGACTCAGCAGCGACACTCAGCTCGGCTTCCATCCGTCTTGCGTCCCTTCGTCTCGTGTGGCGAGGGCGGGGCAGCACAGCTCCGCCCTTGTAGGTGGCGTTGAAGTGGTAGGCGAAGGAGGCGCAGGAGGAGAAGGGGCGTCAGGTGCACAGCAGTGACGGGAGTCGGAGCGTGGTAAGGAGAGGGTAGCAGCACTCAGGACCAGCCCACGGCTCTGAGGTAACCACGGTGAGAGCAGAGCCAGCCAGCGTAGGAGGAAGTGAGCAGGACGAGGCTCAGCTTCTGTCTGCCGAGGAAGGCGAGCTGCAGGAGCCACGTCAACTCCTACTGACGCTCGAGAAGCCGCGGTGGCCGCTTGAGAAGCTTCGGTGGGTTGCTCAGATGAAGCGCCGAGCAACTGGGTTAATAACGAGCGCCGACGGTCGAGTGTCGGATAGGTGAAGGTCGTTGGCCTCGTTCAGGTGGTAGTTGCCCTCACATATCACTTACAAGTGTTGTGGGGAAGATATGTGAAATTATCATCAAGGAAAAATGGGTTAAATATCTGGAAGAAAAACAAGTTATATCGAGTAAACCATTTCGGTTCAGGACAGAAAGATCATGTGTGTCAAATTTACTAAGTTTCTTCTCAAAAGTAATAATAGGACTGGAGAGCAGAGATGGATGGGTAGACACTGTACTTAGACATAAAAAAGGCTTTTGATAAAGTTCCTCATAGCAGATTACTTTAGAAGTTATAGAACATAGGAAGACTGAGAGGAATTATGCTAGATCGGAAAAGGGATTACTTGAAGGACAGAGAGATGAGAACTGTGATGAGAGATACATACTCATTTTAGGGTAAAGTAACAAGTGGAGTGCCACAAGAGGTCAGTGTTAGCCCCCATTATGCTCCAGGTATATGTAAACGACATACAGAATGGAGTGACCAGTTATATTAATTTGTTTGCTGATGATGCAAAAATGATAAGAGTAATCAAGACCAGAGAAGACTGTTTGCTGTTGCAGGAAGATATAATCAAAATTTATGAGTGGAGTAAGAAGTGGAAGTTAGAATTCAATGCCAAGAAATGTCACTTAATGCAATTAGGAAAGAATAAGAGAAGACCAGTATGGAATTATTTGATGGGAGAGGAACAAATACTGAAGACTAAAGAGGAAAAAGATCTGGGAGTGGTTATACAACAAAATCTGAACCATGAAAAACACATAAGTAAGATATTTGGATCATCGTATAAAATGTTGACTGATATTAGGTTCGCATTTCAGTACTTGGACAAAGATATGATGAAAAAAAAATCATTACGAGCATGATACGTCTACAGTTGAAATATGCAGCAGTGGTGTGGTCGCCGAGTTTGAAAAAGGATATACGAAGATTAGAACGGATCCAGAAGATAGCTACAAACATGATGCCGAAACTGAAGGACCTAACATATGAAGAAAGGCTAAAGGAAATCCATGGGACTGTCAAGCTTACAAGACAAAAAAAAAAGAGGAGACCTAATAACGTTGTATAAAATAGTTAATGGCATTGAAATGATAGATAAGCAAGACCTGGTGTTAGTGACAGAAGCTGGAAGGACAAGAGGACATGCAAAGACGATTAGGAAGAGGCAGTGTGTGAAGGATATTTGAAAATTCAGTTTTCACATATAACGGTGGAAAAGTGGAATGCATTGAGTGATGAAGTTGTTACAGCACATAATGTGCATAGCTTTAAAGGAAAATTAAATATGTGGAGATATGGAGACAGGACACTGAGCCCCGCTCGAACCCTGTACAACACAAGTAGGTAAATACAACTACCGTCTTACTTTTGCCTGCATTCGGAAACGCTTTGGTCTCTTGCTGTTAATGTCTTCCAACGTTACAGAGACGATTTCCTGTGTTGTCAAGAGTCCTTCTGTTCATAACGTAGATATCTTGTTAAACTATTGCTAGAATCATCAAAACACGCTTAAAAACCACTGCATCTTCAACTAGAGTCTTGTGATTGTAGTAACGCTGCCGACAGAAGTGTTTCAGAATATGAGCCTTTAGTGGACAGGGACAGTCTCGATCATCGAGAAGAATACATCGAAAGGACAAATAACAGGGGACTTTGATGATCTATTACGAGTGTCTTAAGCTACTGTATAGGTGTAGTCTCCATTAGCTTAATCAAAGATTGTTTGAGACTCATGAATTCTTATCCTGTATTCCTTTTGCCCGTTCCCTTAGAATGAGTGGTTAGCGTCATGTACTGTATGTAGATCGTAGAACATATACGTACGAGTCTCCTCCAGTTGTTTCTGCCCCTTGCATCTTCCTCTGCAACTCTCATCCTTTGCAGTCTATTACAGTTCCATTCCTCTATCTTATTCTCTCACTTCCACAACACACTTCATAGGTTCGTGGCTTGAGGTGCGCAGTGTGTCGACGCGCATCGTCTTCATCACCATCTTCATGGCCACGTTGGTGGTATACGCGCACTACACCTCGGCGCTAGTGTCACTGCTCACCGTCGCCTCTACCAGCGTCGGGTTCTCCAGCCTGCAGGAGCTCGTGCAGGACGGCTCCTATCGCTTCGGTTTCAGGAGCGGGACGCTGCTGGAGCAGGAGTTCAGGGTGTGTGTGTGTGTGTGTGTGTGTTAGTCCGCTCTGTTTATAACTTTTCTATTTCTTATCTTCCTTCCCCTCCTCTTCCACGTCCATTTTTATTCTTATTTACTCCCATTCTCTCTCTCTCTCTCTCTCTCTCTCTCTCTCTCTCTCTCTCTCTCTCTCTCTCTCTCTCGTTACATACGAGTACATCTCTTTTTACCCTTCTCTCCATATCTAATCATCTTTATTCCTGTCCCATGCAGAAGGCACACCACTCGGTCTTCCGGGACGTGTGGGAGGAGCTGGTGCTGCCTCACGCTGACAGCCTCGTTACAGAGAACCAGCACGGCATTGCCAAGGTAGTGCAGAGGATAGAGTGCCAGGAGTGTTATGCTCTCTCTCTCTCTCTCTCTCTCTCTCTCTCTCTCTCTCTCTCTCTCTACAAAATGGGTAGGAAGGTATCTAGATGAATGAAACACATGAGGCTGCCTAGATGAAATATTGAAGTAGCGTAGTGACGTCAGGAAAGTCAGTGGTATTTTCATTCACTTATATAATAGAAGTGTACAAAGTAGGATCATATAGTTAGACATTTTGTAATGTACACTGTTAGGTTGTATAAGAGCGAAGTCTGGTCAAGGGCAACGGAACTGATAAGAAAAAAATAGGAGTTTCAATGAAGGTACTTCCATTCCATAGAGAAAACGGTTCATAGTTTAGTTCTGGGTTTTTGTTGATTTCTTACCATGATTTCTTACCATGGTGAGGGTTTTGTCCTTCATCAGTATCATTTGCGTTCTCTAAACGGAAATGCAATGAGGAAGTAGTATTCATTGAGGAGGTTGTATAGACAGCTGCCGAAATAATAATTTAGTAGTGGATAAGGTGGTGAGCGTAGGATCGGGCAGACGTCCACGCGTAGGTTCGAATCCCCTCACATACCGCTTTGAAGCTATGCCATTTGTCTAATAAGGGTACCACTATAAATAGAATTGCCTACGCCACTAATGGGCGGAAGCTGAACAGCGTTTCCCACATATAGGTACTCTTCAAATATGCCTACAGGTGCTATAGACCAGCATAAAAAAAAAAAAACACTCACACCCTTCACTTAAATATCAAAATTATAGCGACTCCAACACGAGCCTCAGAGTCGCCATCTGGGAAAGGGACTATTTATGTCTTGACACTATCCCTCAATTTTTTCTTCATTAACTTATGCAACATTCGCGGTCGTACATCTAATTTCTAATCTGTAGAATGCTACCTCTCCTCTACTAAACCTCATTTACTTTTCCTCACCGAAACTCAGCTGTCTGAGGCGGTTAACACTAGGCCCTTTTCTATTCTCACCTATTTTCTCTATCTTCATATTCGTTCCAAAAGCTGGATGTTACATCTATGTGCGCAACAACCTGACTTACTCTCGTGTCAGTGCTCTTGAATCTTCTGAGTTTTCCACTATCTGGCTTTGACTCCAGAGTCACTCTCTAACTAAATTTATCTGTGCTGTCTACCTTTCTTCTAACTCCTCTGATTACTGAAAATTTTTTGACTGTTTAACTTCAAAAGTGGAGCACATTCTGTAGCTCTATCTTTTTGTGGAAATCTTCATCCTAGCAAATTTCAATGTTCACCACCATCTTTGGTTTTCCTTTCCCTTCTCTGACCATCCTGGTGAACTAGCCTTTAACTTTGCTATTCTCCATGAGTAGAGCAATTGGTGCAACACAATAATCATATTCCTGACCAGTCTTGGAGATACTCTCAACATACTTGACCTTTACCTTACTTCTAATCCTTCTGCTTACGCTATATATATATATATATATATATATATATATATATATATATATATATATATATATATATATATATATATATATATAGATAGATAGATAGATAGATAGATAGATAGATAGATAGATAGATAGATATATATATATATATATATATATATATATATATATATATATATATATATATATATATATATATATATATATATATATATATATATATATATATATATATATATATATATTTATTTATTTATTTATTTATAAAAGAGGGAAAGCTGGCCAAGAGCAATAAAATATGGAGAAAAAGGCCCACTATGTTGCCAATTCCCTAAAAGACACAGGAGTTAGCCAAAACTCAGGGACAAATGTCTCGACACCTCTTTCTTAAAAGAAGTCAAGTCAAAGGAAGATGGAAATACAGAAACATAAAGTTCCAGAGTTTACCAGTGAAAGAGATGCAACATTTCGGCAGTAAGAGAGAGAGGGTGAAGACAGTCAGTCAGAGGAGGGAAGTTGATGAGACGAAAAGCTTTTGATTCCACCCTATCTAATAAAGATACATGAGCGGAACCCACCCAAACATGCGAAGAGTACTCCATACAAGGACGGATAAGGCCTTTGTACAGAGTCAGCAGTTGGAGGGGCGAGAAAAACTGGCGGAGACGCCGCAGAACGCCCAACTTCATAGAAGTTGTTTTACCAAGAGATGATATGTAAAGTTTCCAGTTAAGATTATGAATAAGGGACAGACCGAGGATATTCAGTGTAGAAGAGACAGCTGAGTGTCATTGAAGAAGAGGGGATAGTTGTCTGGAAGGTTGTGTCGAGTTGATAGATGGAGGAATTGAGTTTTTGAGGCATTAAAAACTTTTAAGTTTTCTCTGCCTAATTTAGAAATGTTAGAGAGATCAGAATTCAGGCGTTCTGTGGCGTCCCTGAGTGATCTGTTGATTTCCTGAAGGATTGGTCGTCTCTGAAAGGACATGGAAAGATGTAAGATGGTATCATCAGCGTAGGAGTGGATAAAGCAAGAAGTTTGGTTAAGAAGGTCATTAATGAAAAATAGAAAGAGATTGGGTGATCGGTGATCCTGAGGAACACCGCTGTTAATAGATTTAGGAGAAGAACAGTGGCCATCTACCACAGCTGCAATAGAACGGTCGGAAAGGAAACTTGAGATAAAGTTGCAAAGAGAAGGATAGAAACCGTAGGAGGGCAGTTTTGAAATCAAAGCTTTGTGCCAGACTCTATGAAATCAAAGCTTTGTGCCAGACTCTATCAAAAGCTTTTGATATGTCTAACGCGATAGCAAAAGTTTCACCGACATCTCTAAAAGAGGATGACCAACACTTAACAGGGAACGCCAGAAGATCGCCAGTAAAGGGATCTTGACGGAAGCCATACTGGCGATCAGATAGAAGATTGTAAAGTGACAGATGTTTAAGAATCTTCCTATTGAGGATAAATTAAAAAACTTTAGACAAGCAAGAGATTAAAGCTATAGGACGGTAGTTTGAGGGATAAGAACGGTCAGCCTTTTTAAGAACAGGGTGAACGTAGGCAAACGTCCAGCAAAAAGGAAAGGTAGAAGTCGATAGGAATAGTTGAGAGAATTTGGCCAGGCAAAGTGCAAACGCGGAAGCACAGTTTTTGAGAACAATAGGAGATACCACATCAGGTATATAAGCCTTCCGAGGGTTTAGGCTAGCGAGGGCATGGAAAACATCATTACGAAGAATTTGAATTGAAGACATCAGATAGTCAGAAGGAGCAGGAGAGGGAGGGACAAGCCCAGAATCATCCAAGGTGGAGTTTTTAGCAAAGGTTTGAGAGAAGAGTTCAGCTTTAAATACAGAAGAGATGGCAGTGGTGCCATCTTGATGAAATAAAGGAGGGAAATGTGAGGAAGTAAAGTTGTTAGAGATGTTTTTGGGCAGATGCCATAAGTCACGAGAGGAGTTGGAGTTTGAAAGATATTGACATTTTCTATTCATGAAGGAGTATTTGGGAAGTTGAAGAACAGACTTGGCATGATTCCAGACATTCAGGAGATGGAAGGCTCAAGTAGCTTTTGTAGGCAATCTCTCTATCACAAATAACACGAGAACAGGCTGTGTAAAACCAAGGTTTAGATGATTTAGGTTGACAAAAAGAATGAGGAATGTACGCCTCCATGCCAGGCACCATTACCTCCGTTATGCGTTCAGCACACAGGGATGAGTCTCTGACACAGAAACAGT